>NW_007578971.1:146739-148102 GCF_000690725.1 Stegastes partitus | reverse complement strand
GTACTCTGCCTCGTTCATCTGGTTCTTGGTGGAGCAGTTTTCTTTTTAAGGCTATAATAGACGTTGTTTTGCTGATTCTGAGCTGGTTTGCAATAATTCTCTCACCGTATCTGTATCTGTCTTTGTTAAACACATCTCCTCAATATCTCACAGTTGTCTTCTTTTAGGCATTGTTGGGTGATAATTTAGTTTGAATTACCTGTTTACTTTATGTATGCAGCTTGTGCACAACATATTTGTGACTCAAAACAGGTTTTTGGCCATCTCGTGTAAATTTCAATACATCATATTTATTTTTGCATGTATAGAATTATCATAAGATTCTTTCCATGTCTGTTAGAATATGCTGTAATTATATCAGGAATGTGATCAAATCTGAACAACATTCCCAGTGGTGAAGGTGTCCTGGTGCGTAGACTTTGTAATTAAAACTGCAAGGGATCTAAATCGTACTTTCCAGAGCTGTATATAAATTCAAATCCGTTTGCCTGAACAGAACTGCTGTGCGCTGAATCGCAGCCTTTATCAGACATTGTCTAAATTTGCCTATTTTATAAAGTCATGAATGCAACCCTAGTTGAACATGACGAAACATTTCTGTAACACTTCTAGCACAGCTTCAGAATTGGATGCTATTACGTTAATATAAAGACAACACCAGTGCATTTATACATATTCCAGCTATATTCATATTGTTGTTATAGTCATATAACCACTTTAATCATCAGACCATCCGTCAGGCTTACAGTATAAACATCAGCTGCATGTGAGTGAAGAAATATTAAATAAGCGCTATAACCTGACCTGTTGTTATGTTGAACGCTTTACTGTCTGAAGCTTTGCCACTGCTAAAGTGTGGGCTAATAGAGTGCAGAGTTCTGTTTTTCGTCCAATAAACGACGGCACTGATGTGAAAATGAAAATTTATCACTGATGTAAAGTGTTAATTAGACGAGTGAGAAGTGGTGGCAAGCATCCCTGACGCTGACTCTAATCATTAATTAAGCTGTGGAGACCAACAATCATTGAACTGTAATATTTTAGAAACCATTACCGAGGCAAGCTGCGAACACTCTTCATCTTCTAGATGATTATTTTCCGGCTCAGCAGTCTTGTGTCAGGTCCCACATATCGCTCCGTCCATAATGCTCCTGTCATGATTAAATAGAGCCATTGCGGAACATCTGTGCCACGTCTGAACGCCAGAAAGCCATTGTTTTAACAGAGAAAGCCTCTAATGTTACCGATTTCCTGTTTGAAAGAGGGCTAATTATTCAGATCCGCTCACTCTAGAGTATGTAGGCCACTGCATGTGTCACATACATACGGTGCCTATAAAATACATTCACCCTGCTCGGAAGGT
>NW_007578971.1:123282-143974 GCF_000690725.1 Stegastes partitus | reverse complement strand
GGGCTGGTGGTGGTGGTGGTGGTGGTGGTGGTTGGCGGTGGCGGGGGGTAAACAGGAGGGAGAAAGAAAAGGCTGGCAGAAAACGTTACTTTTTCGTAAACCACTTTGGCAGCGGTTCGTCTGGTTAACAGTCGTGCCAGTGCAGCGATTCAAGCTGAGAAATTAAATTGAGAAAGTGACAGACAAGGACACGCAGACAGACACAGAGAGAGGAAAAAAAATACAAAAGGATTAACAACGGATAGACCGAGCACATTCACAGGGAATGTGAAGCAGTTCTTGTTTTTTTTTTTTTCTTACATCATTTTATTCATTAAAACAGGCGACGACTGAGAAGATTGAAGTTGCGGAGTTTAGAATAAGAAAGGCGTTACTATCGCAGATGCACTTCAGCGTTGATGTCAGGGGTGACAAAACGCATTTTCTGACATGATTCAACACTGATGTTTGGTTCTGCAGCGGGGTAACAGCCATCAGCCAGTGTTATTTAATTTAACCAAGTCAAGCAAGCGGCTCGGTGTGTCATCTTGCTAACATGCGCCTTGTAAATAACAGCAAACCATCAAACAGTCATTCTGATGGGTGATATTACAAACATACATTGTCGTCATAGCGATAGAGGAAAACTCAGGGCATCACCAAAGTCAACTTCTGCATCTTGTGGACTTGGGGGACATTTTTAAAGGATCAATAGAAAACCCTGACCTGCTGGAGATGCAAGATAGAAGTCCAGGGGCTCACCAGAATCAGTGGGATTCATCCTCTGGGGACCATGAGCGTACAAAATTGCACGACACAGTTGTTGACACTTTCTGATCTGGACCGCAGTGGACTGGACTGACAGCGCCGCCTCCAGCAAAACACAAATTCATCAGAGATTTTAACAAAAACAATCTAAAGTCAGTCTCTAGGTTCTTTCAAGAAGATCTTCTAGACATCTCTTTAAAACACTTCAGAGACTTGTGCAAACTCTTGGAGTTCAGTACAGTCCATTGTTTTAGGATGACCACCAAGAAGTACTATCAAAGTCCTGTAATTTTTTATTATTTTTTATAATCTTTGTTTCGAACATAAAACAGTAAAATCAACAAAACAAAACATAATAATAATCAATAATAAATAAAGGTAAATAAGAATAGGAAAACTAAATTAAATCAACCAAGAGAAAAAAAAATGCATTCATCATCATTAACATGCTCAAAAAGGAGAAGGAAGAAGTAAAAACTTCTTTAATCCTACCCCCTGTAATGGTCAGAACACACCCACAAATCAGTGTTACATTAGAGCGTGTTTAACCCTCTATACCCCAAGACCTGCTGGTGGCTTTAAAATGCATGTTATCATTAACAAATCACCAGAAATGTGTTTGTTTTAGCTAGAAACTGTTAAAATAGTTGGATTTTCAACTTTCTGACAGTCCTTGAACTCATCTGTGACTCTCCATTTAAAAAAAAACAAATAAATAAAACTAATCAATTCTGAGCTTAAAGTCATTATATTTAATCAAAATCACTTTATTCTACATGTCCCATTAAAAAAAAAAAGCCAAAACCAAACATTCCTCAGCACAATTAATAAGACATCAGTGACTCAGCTGTGATCAACAGTAACCAGAATTTCAGGACTTTTAGGCTGAACTGCAGGATGACAAGACTGAAGAATGTATGAAATGTAAGTAGTAAACTATATATAGTATGTAGGACCATGTTTTTTTTTATATATGTATAGTATTAAAGCACTGTTGCCTCGCAGCAAGAAGGTCGCCGGTTCGCATCCCGGTGAGGATCTTTCTGCGTGGAGTCTCCATGTTCTTCCCGTGCAGCGTGGGTTCTCTCTGGGTTCTCCGGCTTCCTCCCACAAGGTCCAAAAACATGTTGAGGTTAATTGGTGATTCTAAATTGTCCGTAGGTGTGAATGTGAGTGTGCTTGGTTGTCTGTCTCTAAGTGTAGCCCTGTGATAGACTGGTGACCTGTCCAGGTGAACCTGCCTTCACCCTGAGTCAGCTGGGATAGACTCCAGCCCCCCATGACCCTAGTGAGGATTAAGCGGTGGATAGATGATGGATGGATGGATGTAGTATTAATAGTGTCAGCTGTGGACACTTGGAAAGAAATGCAACTTACTTTTGTTGTGTTATGATGTACTGCATTATAACCGTGTCACACTGTGCAGAAGTCATTTCTTTGTTGTGTGTCCTTCTAGTCAGGATTGTGTTGTTTCCACAGAGGTGCAGGACTTCACGTTGCAGTGAAAACACAGCGAATAAAAAATGTGACAGGAGCAGAAAACACTCAGAGTTTTGTATGATGCCTTAATAGTTGTGTTTCACCCGACAAAATTTGCACAAAAAAGGAGTCGGAAATTCTGTCAGAATAACTGTCAGGGTTCAGCAGCTTCATTTTATCTGAGTGCAAACTGTTCGGTTTTCAGAATTTCCTCCACTATGGGAAACAAAAGCAACATTCAGGCTGGCAACCTACCACACTGAAAAAAAGTTCTGCTCAGGATTTTGATGTGCAACAAATAAAGCAGCCCTGCAAGCTGCTTTTTTTTTGGCAGGAATGTTATTTTAATGGCAGCGCTCATCTCCCTGTATGCACACTTTTCACCACAACATCAGCACCATCAAAGTTGCATCCTTCGCTCAAGATGATTGTAATGGTTTGAAGAAGCACAAACAAGCCAGAGCCTCTTTTTTTCCCCCCTCTGTAGGAGAATGATGCTGAGGTGCATCCAGACCATTATGCTCTACAGAACGGCCTGACAAAGTGAGACCATTCACACCTTTATATTTCATTATTAAAAGAGCAGCATTTGAAGTAGCCGCTGCTAGACTTTGGAGGCGCTTTGATTTGTGCCTGCTTTCCATCGACGGAGCCCATCCACACCGAGAAATTCTCCAGAAATCCTGTGCTTTGTCCACCTACTGTGCTCAGCACACCTCAGGAATAACAACAGCGGCTACAGCTGAATCTGTAACCGGCTGCTGTATCCGGTAAAAAGTGCAAAGTCACAGCCTTTCAGAAACATCCGCAGGAGCCTCGTGTGTTTTTCTGTGTTCGACGTGAGAGGCGATGCATGTACCTGCGAGCTGTCTGCTCAAAGTCTGCATCGCTCTGCCCACCGGGATGCAGAAGCCATGAATTAGCCTTAATGGTGGACTTGAGTTGCTGTTGGGAACGCCGTGGCTGCTCCATACATCACTGCTCAGTTGGGTCTTCACAGAGGATGTATTGGATTTTTACTCCCACCGAACGGGAGCAAACAGCAAAACGTTGCGTGCCACTGGGAGAAAGCACGACGCCGGAAAGACATTTTCACGTTGAATACACTCACAACTGTGCAACTGGGTATAAACAAACTACGTGCAATAAAGCAAACCCATCCGCTGCCGAGGAAGAAAAGCGGCGTGGGTGACGATTGCACTCGAGGAACAGATCAGTCGCGTGAAAAGAAGAATCCACGTGGATGATTTCTCAAATTCTCAGCAGTTTGCGAGGTGATTTTAATTGGCTTCTGCGTGGCTACTGTTCTGTGCTAACACCCCAGATACGAGGTGCACTTCAGGGTGAGATGAGGTGACTGAAATTTATTCACACCAGGCACCAAAAAAAAAAGGGGCCGCGAGAGAAGATGAGATGAGCCGAGCACAGAAACACCAGTTTTTCGATAGAAGCTGATCTGTGAGATTTTCGAGAGGCAGTTCAGCTTTTAAGACGGCGGCACTCGAAGACGGAGGCGAGCGATGCCCCATCTGTGTGTTTGATGGAGAGGCTCGGCGGCGGCGCTCTCAAACCAGGCACGACACAACTTTCTGACAGATGCTTCTCGCTGGCAGCAGTTTAATGTAATTTGTTGAAGTGTTCTCGTATTGATGTATGCTGAGTGGATGACAAATTTAAGAAGCGTATCGGTGGGGGAGGTGGAACGGTGCGTCTGCGTCTTCCTAACTAATTCACAATAAAGAATAAAACTTTCCATTGAAGGTAGCCACAGCCAATTTTAGCAGGTAGGCATATTTAGCAGCAACAGTGAAATAAACGGTCTTCAGCTCCACTCTTAGCGAGTAGCACGAAGCCTCCAGAGTGCCCGTTTGGCCAGTTTCCCTTTTCCCCTGCTGCTATTTGCAGTTTTGGCCACAGTGCACATCTCTGTTGTCAGACAGAAAGCACTTATCTGTGAACAATACCGCTGTCTCTCGCTCTTCTTTTTTTTCCGGTTTAAAAGCACCCAAAAGGTCACCCAGGGGAGCCTTCTTCGAGTTTCCACTGGTGCTTCTGTGAGAACTCCAGCCGGCACAGAAACATCAGCTGGATGCACCGTGACTCGTCCTACGTCGACCACGCGTCTCTTCCCGCAGAGCTCATGCACAATCGATCGGGACTCGTTCCTGACGTTCCGTGATGCATGGAGCAAATAAACAAATATTGAACCGGTACTGGTCCGTAGTGAACCGTGTGCAACCTTCCCGGCTACGATCGCTATTTTTCAGATTACAAATGGATCTACTTCTGCAGAGACTTATCATGATAAAACCTGCAGAAAACAACACCCACTGTTGCAGTTACCGGCCAACAACTTCACTCTTTTCGGGGTCATCACTCTCGTTTTTGACGGCGAACATCAATTTTAAGCTCGGAAAAAAAGAATAGATGTTAACTGCTAAGTGCCAAAAAAGCAGAAAACAATGTGGACAGCAGGTATCACCAGTATTTGTGTGATGTAGCACAAACTGTAGGGATTGAGGTGTCTACAGTGGAGCTGCTTTAACACATTTACCCTCAAACATCACAGTTAAGTGTATTCATTTACTGCCATAATGGCTGCCTAAGGTGCACGAGTACCGGAGCCTTTAATGAACAGTTTTAGATGTGAGAATGAAACATGTTCAGTGGTTTGAACCCAGTTTGTTGGCAGCTAAACACAGAAACAGCAGACATGAAGAAGAGTCAATTCCATCCGGGTGCAGAAGAAGAAGAAGAAGAAGCAAAATGTCGCCTGGGACTTTGGCAGCGTTTTAAATGCTTTGTTGCTCTTTACTGCTTTTGCCCAAAGTCCCACAATTCCGTAATTACAAACAGTCCGACCCGGTGCCAGGATGCAGAGTGGCACTCATTCGTCCACACTTTGGCCTTTGTAGTATTACGCTACAGCCACATTTTAGCTCCAGAGTTCTGCTCGGCGTGTTGCTCAGTAACTTGTGTCTCTTTGCCAGCTGGCCGGCTGGAAACAACCACCATGGAGATGCTGTGAGTCTGCAGCCAGAACTTGTCGGGGCCCAGAGAGGACGCTGCAGCAGACCTGGCCGACTCCAGAAGTGTGTGATTGTTGTGTGTGTGGTCGACGGGCAAATTGGTGTCTGTGCTTTAGCTGAAGCATGCGCGGCTCTTGCAGCTGTATTGGAAATATTAGAGGTATTTTGGCACGCTGCTGCTAAATAATAGTAAAGTGCGCCTGCGTTTGCTCATTTAAAGCTTGCATTTAGGTGCTTTTGAGTCGATTCTCTCTGCATGTGTTGTGAGCTGAATGCACAGATATACAGATTTAAGACAGCAATAAAATGTTCACATCTGCGATGCACAAGGTTAAAAACTCATATTTTCGTTGCCGTACACTTCCTCCGCCAGCTGTTTAAAAAGTCCAATTCATGCGACTCCAAATTAATGCAGCCAAGGATGAGTGGTGTGTGACAAAAATCAAACAAAATGTCCTTGTTTTTGCTGAGCTTTATACAGATGATAAAGCAGCTTTCAGACTATCTTTACAGCTTTGTGGAGCTCAAATGTGTAACATGAGTCATTACCTCCTGAAGACAAACCTCACTCTGTGTTGTTTTATGTATGCAGCAGTACGTTTGAGAAGCAGCACAAAAAAGAAAACATAACTCACAATTGCCTTTAAGGTCCTGTTTTTTTTTTTTGTATCATCTGTTATTCTCTGGCCCCCGGAGGCTTTTCCATGCCCACTTTTTTGGCATCTCTGTCCACCAGAGTGTAACAGCGCAGCCATCCAGCCAATGAACCAGGAAGCCAGCTATCCTGCCTGCCTGCCAGCTCTCTGCTCTCAGGCCGGCAGACAGTGGGGAACGGGGCTGGCTTCTGAAGCTAATGGTTCATGCCCTCCTCCCAGGGCTGAAAATGGACTGGAATGTTGTTTACCTCAAACACAGCAGGCTGCCACACAGGGGAAAAAAAGATCAAAATACAAGAAGCTCCAGTCTGAGACTCAGGTAATCTTCTCGAAGGGTGAAACTTGGTGAAGTAAAACAATCTCATTGATGCTTTCAGATAAAATATCATTTGTTTGGCTCTGTGGCGCTTTTTTCGAGGCAAAACAAAAGCAAACCAAGTGTGACAGCAGCAGAAAAGATCTAACTCTGGGCACTCAGCGTTTGTCATCTCTGACTTATCCGAACAGCGTGAGAATGAGAAGACCAGTCCCACTGAATTAACGCAGCCATTATATTTACCCCCTTTGTAGCGCTGGAGTTAAAGTCGCGGCCCCTCGATCACAAACTAAATTTGAGTGGCGCCTCACGAATTTTTTGATTGACTGAAAGTAAATGTTTTTAATTGTGACGCTGACATATTTCCTCTTTGTTCGAGGGCCAGGTGGAGCCATCGTGGCACCATAAGTGGCAAAATTCCTGAGTTTCCTTTTGTTACAAAGAATGCCGACATTCATCTATTGACGTGACTTTACAATATCTGTCACCGAGGACAGGCGGTGTCACCCCACAAACCATCTCGGCGCCGCGAGAAACATTACATTTGAGCTCCTTGTCCGAAATGTAATTGAAGGTGCCTCAAACAGGCATTATACACCAACTGAGGCGTTTTCAGGAGGACTGTAGATGTCTGTGTTGATGTATTTAATGCCTTTCAGTGTCTATCATGCAGTGGAACCACTGTATTCACAGATGGGGCCCGACGTGCCATTGAGAGCCCAGATCGAGCCTGAATGGAGTGACAATAAAGGTGAAGTGGGCGGTCCATTCAGGTCCTTTCAAAAGGGGCCTTTCACAACACGCACAAGGGTTTGAGTTCGATGATGAATTATGTCAGAAAGGCCAAAGGTCGTCTGTTGGGCCACAAAGTCGCGTGTCAGAGCGAGGTCGAGGTCAAGAGCTGGAAAGTTCAAGTTTAAATCTGACCTTGTTGTTGTTTAAGTTTTAAATTGTACAGAAACGTGTTATTGTGAAGCTTGTAGCCTGTGCTGGAGTCACAAACTTGTGCATTTATTAGCCAGATATGCAGGAATACCTCTCACGATGAATCTGAACTGTTAATTTTTCTCAAGAGCAGCAAAAAAAAAGTTCATTTTATTTGGACAAACTGTATCATGCAGCAAACTGTAAATAAAGGCTCACATATGGAAGTGCAATGCTGTTGGGTTAAACAGGAAACTCAACATGATTAAATTGAATAAATAAAGAGGAAAAGAAGTCCAAGTCCTAAACAAATATAAGTTTCCATTTAAACCCTTAACAAAGTGCTAAGGTTTAAACTGTGTGTTAAACAAAGTGCAACTTGGACTCTTGTTGGATATTTTACAAGCACGGAGCAGCTGGAGCAACATTTATTTTGTCCTCAGGCTGTATATATATATATAATCTGACCTTGATTTTAGTTTAGAATTGTATGTAAATATGAGTGAATTTGTGAGTTTGCATAGAGGTTCTGAAATCTGGATAGTTACCACATAGTTTCAATCTCTGTTTTATTTTTTTCTTTGTTGTCTGACAACAAAAAAAAGGGAAAATATGTAAATGACAGCAGCTTTTTGGGGAATTCAGCTGTATTAAAATACAGTATAAGTGAGCACAGAGAGCAGGAGGGAAGCAAACGGATGAAAAATGCCTTTGTAAATGACCTGTGTTTTCTCTTCAGATGTCCATGCGTTCTGCGGTGCTGCTGTGGTTTGCAACAAAAACTATGCAAACTGTACAAACCACCTCATCTGAAGTATTCCCATTCCTCTGTGGATTTCCTCTGGACAATTTTGGATGCTGCTGCTGTCTTTGTCTAGATCTGGAGCGGAAAACAACTGGAGTCATGGAGCGGCAATTATGTAGAAAAACATTTGTTGGAGTGAATTTAACTGATATTTTTAGCATCTAATTCATCGATGACGGCGACTGCAGCTCTACAGATAATATGTTTTTGATGTGAACATGAGCCGGCAGTGAGATCAGAATTACAGAGTGAAAGAGTCCGTGTGTGTTTATCTTCTTCAGCATACGTAATAATCTCTCTCATACATGTTGTAATGTCATTTTCTAATCTCATCAACAGATCGTACTGACTCTCTCCAGCCGAGGATCGAGACGTTTTCGTGCAGGTTTGTTTCAATCCGTGCAAACACAACTTACATGATCCATTAGTACATAAGTGGTTTATCCTATAAATCATAGAACAGGTGTAGCTAATGGACTGATGGATATAAAACAGCAAATCTAAGTTATTCAAATGCAGTCAAAATTTAAAGAAACACAAAGTCAAATGGAGAGCGGCATAATGGAAAGTATAATTTGGGCCTCGTGGATCTGCAGTTTGCTGCAGATGCGAAAAAGCTCTAATTATCTCCCAAATTTTGTTGTTTTCATTCTAACTGCCTTTGATGCTTGTGTTTAAGTCACAATACTTCTCTAAGTCTGGCAAAGTCACAGGCAAAAAATGTGTTAGAATGACAGCATAAAACATTTTATTGCACTTATTCCACTGAAAATTGTGGCTTTCAGTGAGTAACAAGAAAATGGAAAATCAAAGCCGGTAAGATTTTTACTGATTTTTTATTTTTTTTATTTTTTATTTTTCACCAGGAAACAAAAAAAATTGTTCCCCAGACAGACAAGACATGAATTGTTCATTTGTGAAACATTTCTTCTCCGTCCTTGGGCTTTCTTTTGAAATGATTTAAGTGCTTGAATAAATCTGAGAGTCTGATGTGTGAGAATGAGGTGGAACTGAGTGAACAATGCGGCACGTAGTGGAGTAGAAATCCCTCCTGAATCTCCAGTCGGAGTGGTAAAGGGCAGCAGGTTGAGAGCTGGTGGGTCTCCGGCTGGCTCATCCAGGCATGTACAGCCTCAGCGGTGACCTTCACAGCACCTCGGACCTACATAAGAACATCCAGGAAGTGG
This sequence comes from Stegastes partitus, assembly GCF_000690725.1. NCBI lineage: Eukaryota > Metazoa > Chordata > Actinopteri > Pomacentridae > Stegastes > Stegastes partitus. The sequence continues at coordinate 134,831 of NW_007578971.1, read as the reverse complement.
GGAACCCACCGTTCTCTGAATTTATGACCTTTCGCCGAGCCTTTTACAATAGGTCTGTTCTGCCCCCGGGTCATGAAACCTGTTAGTGCTCAGTGCTCGGACAGAACATGGCGAGATCATTTATCCAGACGACATTCTCCCTCTTCTCCTCGTCCTCTGAGAGGCCGAGTTCCTCATCAGGGCGCGCCTTCGATTGTCAGGTGTTCTCGTTGCCGTTTCACTTCTCACCTGAGAAATGGAGCTTTTTACCGGTGAACTCTCACTAACCAGCCCTCAGGCACCGTCACACTGTTGGAGGTTACTAACTGTGTGGAATCTCAGTGAAAGTCGGTAAAATAAATAAAACTGAAAATCTAATGGCAACGGTGGGCAAAAGGTCTAAAAGTCTGACTCCTGTAGTGTTCAAAAACTGATGAAAACAAAAAATATATGTAGAATAACTATGTTTTACTAAATTCTACACAGTAAAAAAAAATCATTGTCGAAGGATGAATAACTTTTTTTTAAACACCCAGATTTTTGATGTTGACATTATTTACAGTTTTGGCCTGTTTTTTTGTTTGTTTTTCTCTCTTACTTTTAAAAATTAGTGTCTGTAATTAACCAGGATGGGGGAAATTTGTGAAAATATCCTTTAAATAACAATATTATCATATGAATGCTTTGAAAATGATGCAATTTTACAGTCAAATGTTGTAAAAGATTAAAATAAGATTTGAAGAGTTCATTCGCAAAAACGGATAACTTCATTTTTGTAGATTAAAAAAAAAACTTTTTGTTTTTGTTGTTTGCTTGAGATAATATCAATCAAACTGAAGCTGAGTGGATTTGATTTAGTAGAAATGACAAAAATAGAGATAAGTTTGATTGATATTGTCTCAGCTAGACGATGGAGAAGCAGGTTTTCTGAATGTTTATGAAGATGGAGTTCTCTGTTTTTGCAAATGAACTCTTCATTTATAGAATTCATTTCTTACAGATAACATGTAAATTAATGCTTTGTTCTGATCAGTAAAAAAAACAACTAAAATAACAGTAAATTGTTCAGAAAATACCTTTAACACAGCCAGAAAACATTATTTTTCTGCAGTCTTTGTAACAAATGTCAGTCCTTCCCTCCATGTTCAGCTCAGCGGTTGTTATTAATATTAATATTGCACCTTTTAACTTCTGCAGTTATGAAATGAATATTAGAAACTGAACAATTTGACTCTGGAACAGTGAGTAATGCTGGTTTTGAGTCACTTCCAAACGGTTAACCCACGACAACAATTAAATGAGCTGAGCTGTTTCCCAGTAACTACCCGAGACTATCCTCCTGCAGCTGCCAGGCGTGGAAGTTACTAAAATAACCCTTTAAAGAACAGTGTCGTAACAAAGCCAGGATTTATAGGTGTCCATTATAGCGTGAAAAGAACAAAGCTGACATATTTGTGATCTTGTACCAGAGCCTGCTGCTCTGTTGTCAACATGGCTGCAGGTTCTGTAGGATGACTATGAGATCCTTAAAGCAGAGAAATGGATCAAAGCAGTGCATCCTCTGTGTGGTGGCCATTTTAGGACATCTTCAGTTTGCATACTTAGAATATTGTAAGGGACCTTTTTTTTTTTTTTTCCCAAACCGTGCTGCAAAGTGTTCTGCTTGCATGGCTGAAAATCCACAGAGGCACATTCATCATACGCTCGTTCTGCTGTTGCTGCAGTGTGATAATGGTGCATATTATAGTTTTTAATAAGCTCAAGTGTTTGCAGATGCTAATTGTTGGTCCGTCCATTGTTTCAGGCTTTCTGTGCAGTTGAGCAGCAGTTGGTTTCGGTGCAGGAGTTCTGGCGGCTGCACCGGTTCAGACGGGAGACGCATCAATAAGACACAAGCATCCGAACACATTAGAGCATGTTAGGGCGGTGTGCCGTGGCGTGTTTGTGGCGTGTTCATGGCGTGCCTGCGTGTCATGGCAACCGCGCCAGTTGCCCAAATGTAGTGGAAAGACGCTGGGAAAATAGTGAGTGAGTTTTCTTGCTTCAACCTTCTGATTTTGTGCTCGGGCGAGCGTGTCTGGAGGTGGAAGCGTTTGTACGTGTTTGTGCGTCTGCTAAACCACCACTGGCACAAAGATTTTTCTATTTTTTTTTTATACACAAATGGCACGTTGGTTAAGTCTCGCCGCTCGCTGTGTTAAACACACAAACAGCCGGGCGTCGGCATGTTGCAGCATCAGTTGAGTCACAGTTGTCTCGTCAGCCCTCCTTGCTGCGGACCTGTTTGACCCGGGTCACACACAAACAACAAACAGCGACACGCAGAACAGGAACAACACACACCAGATGCAAACATGTATTTGTATTTGTCCCCCAACAGGAAGCAGAAAGATGCGCTAACACACACACACACACACCACAAACACACACCTCTTTTCTTACCTCCTGAAGTGTGGACGTTCACACCCCTCGGTGACTCTGACAACAGGACTCATCTGTCATCACACACACACATGTAACACACACACACACACACACACACACACATACACAAGGCACAGGGGGATAATGACCAGTGTGTGTGTGTGTGTGTGTGTGTGTGTGTGTGTGTGAGTGCAAACAGCATGCACATTCCTGGAGCCGCTGACCCGGGCTCTGTGGGTAACCATGGCGACCACTGCTTCACCATGGAGACGACCGTTACTCCCTTTACTCCTCCTCCTCCTCCTCCTCCTCCTCCTCACCCTGCTCTCCTTCCTCAGTGTTTCTCACCGACGATGCCAGTCGATCGCCAAAACCCCGTCCAGGTGTGCGCTCTTCATCACTTTCGCCTTCCTCTTCCCTCCAAATCTCTGCGACTACCGAGATTACAATAGTTTAACTGAAGGTTAAGACTCTAGATATTCAACATCGTCCTTGTTTTGTTAACAAATCCAACTAAAAGACCTAAAAACGTGCATCTGAAACTCCCCATCTGTCGGTTAGAACTGAAGCAATCAGGTTGCTTTTCACTAAAGCTCCTAGAAAAGACTCAAAAAACTATTAAATTGGTCCTTCTTTGTGCCATAAAGCTCCAATTTTAACCACAAAACATTAACACCGAGTCCCTTCTTTGCAATTACCGACATCATTCAACTCCATCCTACATCACATGCACTCTCCTGCTGCTGTGAAGACACACTAGTGCACCATATGTCTGTTAATCTGCCATTAAAACTGCCTGCCAGAATGATAAAACTTTATCAATCCTGAAGGAAATTCTTTTGCCAGATGTTGCTCGGAAATTAAAATTACACAACATGAGAATAGCAGCGCCTAATAGAAGAGCAATACAGTAGGAACGATACATTACTGGCAATAATAAAAAAAAAAAAAACGGAGCTAAAATAGGACCAGAGTCGACAAAGTAATGAGTCTGAGGTGGTGCAGTTATTCTACACACCATAATGAAATGTTGCAGAAATGTGCTATTTATTCTGGATTTTAAGGTTGTATTTACTTATTTTTTAAAGTCGAACTACAGTCAGAGCCACAAGTATTTTGAAAGCGATGCCATTTTTGTAATTTTCCCTCCGTGCACCATCTCGGTGGATCCAAGTATCCAAAAAGTACCGATGCTTCTCTTTTAGGCTTCAAGATGTTCAACATTATCCTTCCCTTGTTAATAAAGACTAGAAATGTGCCTGTAAAACTCCCCATCAGTCAGTTAGAAGTGAAGAACCCTCTAGGATGAAGGTGAAACATCTTCAAGAACATAAAAGAGAAGTGTGGCTGCTTTTTCCTGAAGCATCTGAAAATAATACTGACCTGGATGACTGAGAGTCTACACAGAGACACAACAGTGAACTGAAGCAGCCAAGATGTGGCCTTCAGCTTTAGGTCAAGGGGTTTAACAACTAACTGTTAAGGAATTATAGTTATAACATATTCCATCCAGTGGTTCACGAGGCAAAATTACACAAAGCGCGTCACTGTCTGAATATTTCTGGATGCGGCTGTATATATTTGTGAGTTGGTTTAAAGTTGGATGTGTTTAAACTGAATGTAAATACAATAAGGATATTCTGTATTGTTGAAGGTGCTGCAAGGTGTCTCGGTGGTTAGCATTGTTGCCTCACAGCTAAAAGATTCCCAGTTTGCATCCCGGTGAGGACACCCGGGATCTTTCTGTGCGGAGTCTCCATGTTCTCCCCGCAGCGTGGGTTCTCTCCGGGTTCTCTGGCTTCCTCCCACAGTCCAAAAACATGTTGAGCTTAATTGGTGATTCTAAATTGTCCGTAGGTGTGACTGTGAGTGTGCTTGGTTGTCTGTCTCTAAGTGTAGCCCTGTGATAGACTGGTTACCTGTCCAGGGTGTCCCCTGCCTTCACTCTGAGTCAGCTGGGATAGACTCCAGCCCCCCATGACCCTCGTGAGGATTACACGGTGTATAGATAATGGATGGATGGATGGAAACAGAATGGGATTTGTTGGAAGTAAAAGAAATACAGTATAAATGTACACAGCATTCCAATATGTTTAGTTTAGTTAACCCCTTAACACTCATTTTAAGTGGCACTAATCTCAGTATGGATTGTTTCTGTCATCTATAGGGGCACATAATCTCTATTTGCTCCACACTGTTTCACTGTCCAACAAATCAAAGGCCACCAAGAAAAAGCTTGTGTTTAGTAAAAAACAAGGTTAAATGTTAATAAAAATCTTCATTTCTACAGCAATTTTCAAAATCCAAAGTCCAAGTGAAAGTGAAAATCTAACAGACAAGTTGTTAAAACCTGAGATATTAAAACCAGATAAAAATGCAATTTCGTCTTTCACAGCTTATACAGTGTTGAGACAATAAAAGACAGTTAAAAGGAAATTAAACCTCAAGAAAAATCAGGAAAGGCTCCCTGATAAAAGTACGTTTAAAGAGAAGACATCACTTGTCCCCTTTAGTTTTCAGCTGGAACAAAGTCCTCTGTCCAATAATATGGAAGTATAGTACCTACAGGTCAGATGTAAACGTGGGAAAGAGGCCATAACAGGCTTGAAAAGATAAAATAATAACATCTTAAACTATATCTTAAACCATACTGGAAGCCAGCGTAAAGAGGATTAAACAGATGTGATCGTGTCTCTTCGTTATGGCAGCTGAGTTCTGTACAGTCTGGAGCCGATCAATAGATTTCTGGTTCAGTCAGGTAAAAAAGGCTGTTAGAGTCATTCAGGCGCGAAGAGATGAAAGTGTGTAAAATGGTCTGCGTGGCTTCAAAAGTTGAGGTTAGACCAGAACAGTCCGTCACAATTAAACGTATTATTTCAGCCAATATGATGAACAATTATTTAGTACCTGCCTTATTTTGTATTTAGCAACTTTAGCCTGTTTGTCAAGGAACACATGAAGTAACTTTAATGCTAATATACGTAGCAACAGAAAACACATGTATCCATAAAAATAAATAAAGACAATGGAATGACCTCCCCTTTGTACATACAAAATTATTACCGTAGACGATTGTTTTATTGTTCAGACGTAGTTATTTGAAGATGATAAAAAGATATTTGCACAAGCTTTGTTGTTGTTGTGCTAATCCAAACTTAGATTACTGTCAAACCAGACACTGAGATTCTTTGCAACAGGTTTCTGTTTTCAGAATCTGTCTTTCCTTGAGTTGCAGCCCACTTGCAAGAACCTCTGTTTTTTTCTGGGTTCATTTGACAACACCAAAAACGTCACCATTAAAAGGCAAGTAAATTTGAGTGTCATCTGCATAAGAACAGAACGAGATGTACATGGATGCTTGTAAAAACACAATAAAACTGGTCCCAACACTGACCCCTGTGGCACACCGTACTTCACAGACAAAAAGGAAGTTTCGTGGTTGTTCACAGAGAAACAGAACTTTCTATTTGGCAGATATGATGAAAATCATTCCAGATCTGTACCAGATATCCTCACGCACTGCCTCATTCTGGCAGGATTCAGTGATCGATCATGTCAAAGGCTACTCTGAAGTCCAGCAGTACAAGGACTGAGCGTCATCAGCAGCAATGAATGGATCATTGTGACCTTGAACTGTGCAGCATCACTGACTGAAACTTTCCAAAAATCTTTTTATTTTCCACTGCAGCTAGAAAGTAGTTTTAACACTATTTCTTCTAAATTGTTTTATATAAAAGGTGGAAATGGTTTGAGAGTTCTGAAGGAGAGACGTATTCTTCCTGAGATTTTATGAGCAATTAGTTCATAAAAGCAGTTTAAATGAAGTCGTTGCATTCTTAATAATGTTTCTGTATCAAACAATTTACTTCTAATCAGCATATCTAACTCTATTGCCACATATTTGATTGCTTTAGTGTCGCTGCTTTTCTGCCAACCAATCATATATCAGACGGGGCGGGACTTATCACCTCAGTAGATGAAGCTTCAAAGGGTTGTATTTTAACCCAAACTGCGCTAATTTCCTCAACCTACAGAAAGAAAACCTAATTTCGCTTTGAAAGAAGCATAATTTCCTCACCTTTGTTATTGTTATTGTTTCTAATTATCTGCACCAGGTAACCGTCTGAGGTGACACCTGGAAACCATGAACCACACTTTCTCGGACGGTTTGCTTTGTGACTTGCTGCGAGTCAAGGCACCAGTGATTAGAGTTTCCACTCCAGTTTGGGGTTTTTTTTTGGTTCCTTCCCACCACTGCCGACTGCTTGCTCAAGGAAGTCCAAAGGCAACTTTGGATTGTTGGGTTCTCTGTTTAAATTTGTAAGGTCCATACCTTACTATGTTTAAGCACTGTGAGGTGCCATATGTTGTAAACTGCGCTACACAAATAAAATTAAGTTGAATTGAATCAAAACCAATGAAGAATAATATATCTTGATATAAAAAAAGAAGTAAACATAGCCTCTCTTAGGCTTCCAGTGTAAAGTTATCAATGATATTCTTCTGAAATCAAGCTGCTACTCTCAACAGTGCTTCATGAACTGTTGTGTGAACCTTTTTTGTTCAATTAACTTTTTTGTCTCCAAAAAAGGAGCCAATTTTACATTTTTAATTGCATTTTGTCAAAACTGTCAATTTGGCTGTATTTAAAAAAAAAAAAAAAAAAAAAAAAGAACAGTAATTTATTATAGTGTAAATCTGTTTCTAATTAACCCTATTCAGGACTTTAATGTTTCCATACGTAGAAGGTCTTTCAGGCTCCATTGGACCCCGAGAAAGAATACGTGCAAAATATTTGTTGGTATTCATTATTCATTCAGACTTTTATACTATGTTAAATACATTTTCTGATAAGGTGATAGATTTTTTGTTCCAAATGGATGACAAATGTCCCTCTTCTTATATTTAAAAAAATCTTTAAAAAGAAAAAAACAATACCTGTTACCTAAACCAAATGGCCTGGGGTCCAAAAGACCCCAAAACTCCTGAATCAGGTCAAATGTTTTTAAAAGATATTAAGTGGTTTAGAAAAAATAGGGTATATAGTTTTCACCATTTCTTATAATGTGGTTGTTATGGAGACAATATTCTGGATCTGATCTGATTATTTGTTCTCTGGCACACAGTCAAAGTATCTAATAATAACCTATAAACAAGTTTTTTGACATTTCCGGATAACTGAGCGACAAACAACACTGTAAACATTGTAGTGACACGTATCAGGCGTGTTGCTAAAGGGCATTTTGTGGGTTTCTGATGTTGCTATTTTGCCTGTGCACGCAACACAGTCAGTCCACCCACACAGCTGTCACTACTTCTTGAATCACTACTTCCCACATTAACGTGACTGATCCCAGTTTTGTGGGTGGTAAAATGTGTGACCTTCACTCAGCGGCTTCAGACAGGATGTCCTGGAGGTCCGTCACAGCGCAGACGCGAGGAGGGCGGCTCGTAATCGGCAGAATTCGTCCTCGGCAAAATGTTAAATAAATGGGAAGTAAGACAAGTCTTTTCTCAGCTGTCCCCCCAAATTGAATTGGTAAGAAGAGTGATGAACTGCTGCTTTGTGTGTCTGCGGAGGTGAACACCTTCTCTCCTCACCTGCTGTTCGCTGGGCTTTCCGAAAGTCAATTTTTCTGGAATGTGGAAAGGCAGGCTCATTTTAAGATTGATGACCACGGATCTTTGAAATCTTATTAAGGATACTGAATGGATTTTGCAGGCCTCAGGGTCAGAAAACTTACCACCTATAAAACATCATGAAAAAAAAAACTCTGGATCGAAGAAAATCCTAAAAATTTTAAAGTTTTTTTGTTTTTTTTTTACCCCATCGCAGCAGCAACCTGCTCTTTATTAAACCTGCTGTTTGTTTTTAATGCTGCGTCACGGTTCAGAAGGTCATTCGCCGTAAAGCGTCGCTGCTGTGTGTAAATTCAGAGTCACGGAGGGTTTATGGTGCTTAATTAAAAATGGAGATGTGTTGAAAATCCGTTGTGACTGTGTACCGATCGGCTTTTGCGGACACATGCTGTGTTGATATCGGCTGACATTGACACATCCTTCACACCTTTAGCGTGGTGCGATGAGGAAATGACACCGAATGTGTCAAAATAATGGACGGGCCTCGGATGTTTTCGGACGGGTCAGTGGTTCAAGGCCAGTATCATGTCGCGACAAAAACACAAGTCTGAGTCCAGCTCATTTTTTGTCTGCTTGAAATTGGTGCCTTTCATGTGTATTTGTGGGGCTGCAAGGTGGCTAGTTAGTATTGCTACCTCGCAGTTAGATGGTCGCCGGTTCACGTCCCGGTGAGGACACCTGGGATCTTTCTGCGTGGAGTTTGCATGTTCTCCCCATGCAGTGTGGGTTCTCTCCAGGTTCTTCCACAGTCCAAAACATGTTGAGGTTAATTGGTGATTCTAAATTGTCCGTAGGTGTGAATGTGAGTGTGCTTGGTTGTCTAAGTGTAGCCCTGTGATAGACTGGTGGGATAGACTCCAGCCCCCCATGACCCTAGTGAGGATTAAGCAGTGTATAGATAATGGATGGATGGATGTCTATTTGTCACTTGTGTCTATCTCTTACTCTGATACTCGATGCAAACAGAATGACGGCATTATTAAACAAAGAATCACCAGAGTATTATTAAAAATCAACTCAAGGAAGCAAACAGTCATGTCTGCAAGCTGGTCAACATGCAGTGTTCATTGGTGGGAAGCCGGTGAGGGATTGTGTCCTTGTTGCTCGGTGGAAAATACATGTAGCACCAAATAAACACTAGATTCCTGAGAGAAAACGATTACAGTGTGGTTGCGAACGAAAAGAAATGCAATGCAAGTATGTTTTTTGTAGTTTTCTTAGGTACATCTCTATCACACTGTTGCATTCATTGTACCATGATGTAGTTTCTCTACAAAAATGAATTCCAATTCATAGCACTTGTGGAAAATCGTGCAAAATTCACATTAAAGTCATATTTCCAAGCAGTGATAACAGCTAGAAGTTTAAAGTTGAACTATTGTTTTTGAAAAGATTGTGACTGTATTGAAGTTTATTGGAAAATATGGACATTAAAGCAATTTTTTGAGCACAAAGTTGGGGTCTGGGCTTCCTAAAGGTGCAACATGCAAGACTTTGAACGTTAATATAACATCAGTATGGCAGCAAGAACCTGTCTGTTATGTAAAGCATAGAAATTAATAGGACTATGGGAACGTAAATGCATTTTTAACAGAAGCTCAGGGGCCTGGCTTACTTTAGGGTGCAACATGTGAGATTTTGAACACTTCCTCAGTGTGCTGTAGTTTCTCTGTTCGATGTTTCTGCAGTTGGTTCTGCTGCAAGTTAATGCATGTGAGTCCCTCCCGTTGAACCTGTTGCCCTCCTTGGGCTTATAAACAGGCTGACAGTGACCTACTACGCAGCGTTGAAAAGCAAATGTGCCGTCCAGTGCAAGGAGAAAAAATTTAAAACAGCAAGTTATTTAAATTGCTGACATAATTTAAGTGCACTTGTTTTATTTTAGCTCAGTCTGGGAGTCTCCAGTGCTGGTCTGAGGCTCTACGATTCTTTTCCTTCTCTGCTTGTGTTTGTTGTACTGTGACCTTAAGCTTCGGATTCAGACTCAGCTGTTTTTTTGTTTTTTGTTTTATTCTACTGGGTTTTTTCTTTTAAGCTTTTCTGATTGTAAATTAAAGGGAAGGTAGGTCTGAAATCCAGTTGTTCTGAAGGTGGAGAACAGACCCTTTAGCAACTTAAATGTGTGTTTTGTTTAAGAGAACAAGACTAAACCATAGAATATTTGATTTCCAGGGGTCTCAGCCTCCCACTCAGCTCTGCTCAGGCTCACATTACCAGTTGTTCAGCCTCTAAATGTTTAAAATGATAAATCCAAACTTCAGGCTGCAAAAAAAAAAAGAAAAAAAGTCTCATCACAAGAGCTGATTATTCACCTACATCCTCCTCAAAGCTGCGGTTGCTCCTTACAATCACGCAGCTGTCACCATCATTGTGTGAACGTTTGGTGATTTTCCGATCTCCATGGAGTAACTTCCACCGTCATCTGCTGCAGGAAATTAAAAGCTTTGCCTGTCTGAGCTCGCATTGTCTTTTGTTCCATAAAACAATCCCGTTTTTCCTCCAGATCCGACCCTGCGTCACAGATTTTTTACACAGCGGTGAGGAGAGCCTCAGATGCTTATGATCGTAACTGATGCTCCCGTCGATGCTTTACACGTCGTAATTACTGCAATGCCTCAAAACGAAGGTGCTATTGATTTATTGATGATGACACGCGGCACGCGGCGCCGCTGCTGAAAATCAAAGATTGCGGAGATGTCAAATAAAACCCTTAATTAAGGTTTTGTCGCGACACTTTTGTTGCACGTAATCAGATTTGTTTGTGATGTAAGGTGAAATTTCCCAACTAGCTTTCTTCCTCTTCACGTTCCTGTCTGTACCGCGTCTCCCTCTCCGCCTTTAATGAAGCCGAAACGCCGTGAAAAACAAAAACAACACACGGCAGCTATATATAGTGCAGGTGAAATGCTGGAATTCCAAGCAGCCCACGCTGTCTTGATTCGTATGATTGCAGAGCGGTGGCGTCATGCACCAACAAAGGTGACACCACAGGTACTTAAGTCTTCCGCCGCTGCTGTGTTTTTTTTTTCTCCTTCTTCTTCTTCTTCTTCTTCTTCCTCCCCTCTGTCTCCCTTTTATCTCCTCACCTTTACTCCTCGTCTGCATTCATTCTCCCCCGTCTGTTCATCTGCACCGTTTCACTCCTCATCAACCACTTTTTTCATCTCCTGTCAAATGATCTCTGAGACCGGTTTGATCCCCAGACCAGCTTCCTCCTCCTCCTTCCCTCGCGTTGATCTGTCAGTCTCATTCCTGATTGTCTGCCATGTTTTTAACTCGCTCTCTCTCATTCTTATGCTCATCTGGCTGCTCCGCCTTCCTCTTTTGTTTCTGTTTCTCGTCAACTTTTTCTCCTCTCCTGACCTTTCTATACTTTATTTCTCCTCCCAGTCCATTTTCCATCTTCTTCCCTTTCATCATTCTCTCGTTTTTCTCCCGTAGCTTCACTGTTTCGTTACCAGTCATGTTTTCTTCCCTTCGTTGACCCTTCGACTCTCTTATATTTC
>NW_007578971.1:115079-121034 GCF_000690725.1 Stegastes partitus | reverse complement strand
CACATCTAAGACAACAGCTGCTGTGCCAAAGTGCCCTCCAGTAAAAAGGATTATGATTGGTGTTGCAAAACTAATCTAACAAGACTAAACATTTAAGGGGGATTTCACCTAATTTACATATATGGGATTAAACCCTACAAAAATTATATAAAACGCTACTTTATTGGAATATAATACATAAAAAGGCTAAAACCACACAGTGTTATTCAATCTGGAGTATATAGAATACCAAGAGGACAAACTATGAAAGAGAGAAGACACAAGTTAGTAACATGCTGAATGTACGTGCATGGAGAGCAGGACAAGAATTTATTGTACAGCGATACAAAAAAGGCACGTGACAAAATTAAGTCTTAAGAAAACATTTGTAAGGAGGAAATTGTTGAATTTTGATCAAAGCTGACTGTTGATTTCACCCGTGTTTCTATCAAAGGCACGAGATAAACACAGAACCTCATTTCTTTTATCTTCTACCAGCACAATTTGCACATTATTTTTCTTATTCTTCTTAGATTTAACATGTGTGAGCTGCTAAATATCTTGAATTCTCCCAAGCGGATGACTAAAGTATCTATCTATCCATGATACCTCTTAATCATGTGCCAGAATTTGCCTAAACCTCAGTTTTTCTTGCCTAAACCTTCCACCGTTGTCATATTTAGCGCCTCTTGAAGAGTGTTTTTAAACGAAAGCATCATCACTATTTTGAAAAGTTGTTAAAAAGCGACCTTTTAGTTTCATTGTGTCCTCAAGTCCCCCATTGTCCTACTTTTCTTCTTCGACCTTCCCACCATTTCTTGTCTCCCGGCTTGTAATTCTCTCCCCGACTCTCGCTTCTCTTTAATGTTTCTTTACCTCTTATCTATCATTTCCTTTTGTCTCTCTCTCATTGTCTTCTACCATTAGCTCACCAGTCTTTCCCTCCTTCTATTAGTTTTTCTTTCAGGCTCTTTCTGCTTCGGCTTCCTCTCTTTTCTCCCGACTCCCTCTCTCTCTCTCGTTGACATCTCTCTCTCTCTCTGATTCCTCCATTCACCCTCTACGTCTCTCGACCACCACTCGCTCTCCTTTGCCCCCCACTCCATCACACAAACCCACACACACACCTTCACACATACACACTTTTCCTCATTCATATTCCACCTGTGTCAGTCTCCTTGGAGTTGTCTGAGGGAATCAAATCCACCTTCAAATTCATCTTTTTATTCTTCTTATTCCCTCTCTGACTCAAGGTCTTCTTTTCTCTGGTCTTTTCTTCTCTGTGCTGTGTGTTGCGAGCGAGTGCAATGGTCTGTGCATACGTACTTTAGGATTTTGTTGTTTACACAGACACAGGAACACAACCTAAACACTGTTTATAAGACGGCACATTCGCTATCTACACAACTGTGTCCGCATTTCTTCCCGAAGACGTCTCACTAAAAGCAGGAAGACATAACAGACAAGGACAAGGTGAAATAAAAGGAAAGGAGAGACAGCGGGATGAAAAAAGAGGAAAATCCTGTCTATTCTCTGCAGAGGACAGTCAAGGATGCCTGCAGCTTTAAAGGATATTATTTATTTTCTCTCCATTAAGAAGTATTGTGACATATTTCTGTTGGCAGCAAGAAAGCAAAACAAAACTTCCAAGTGGAGCAAGAGGCAACCTGTGAGTCGGTTTTTACCTTGAATAGTCGTACTTTTCTATCCACTTTTTTTTAAAAACAGGCCACAGAAATATGAAACACAAAAGGCTGAGGCCCAATTATGAGCTTTTAAAGATCACAAGATTACAGGTGATAGTGAAGTATAACCCCTGTCTCGGTCCTTTGGTGCTGTTATTCAGTAGTTTGCTGAATAAAGACTGTGACAGGCGGTTAAGATCTGAAGAAAGAGCTCCAATGGAAATAATTTTGCATGTATGCTTTCACCGATCAGCCACAATATTAAAACCGCTGACAGGTGACACGAATAACATCAATTATCCTGTTGCAGTGCAACGTTCTGCAGAAAAACTTTGGTTCCTGGGAATGATGAAGTCGATGAATGATGAATCATCAGCAGACTTGTGTAGAACTTGACAACAAGCTGTTGGAGATCCATCAATGTGAGTCAGGTGTGTTGCAGTAACGTCTAAAACCTGCAGGACAGTAGCTCACGAGGACCGGAGTTGGACATCCCTGATGTAGATCTTACTTTGACATGCACTACCTATGGCATGGCGATGGTGTTTTCTAACAGCAGCGGTCTCCAAAAGCTGCTCAGAAATGACTCGAGGAGCACGACAAAGAGCTCAAATCATTAAACCGCACTACAGAGATCCCCCATCTGATCAAGCATCCACAGTAAGCTCTGGAACAAACCTGATCCACTGAGGCCCCACAACCAGCATGGCCCAAAAGGCCTTCTGGCAACATGGGTTTTTCTAGTTAGTTTATTTTTGCAGGGACAATTAGAAGTGATCACACCAGAGTTAGCTAGCACCTAATTTGCACCTGTTGTCCCTGGGCAGATACAGAAAAAGCTCAGGAGCTCAGGACACAGAAGCTGTGATTTTCAGATACTCTTCAGTTTCAGGTTCTCTCATGGTTGAAGTGCAGCAAGAGTCATGTGTAAAAAGACAGCCAATGGTGAAGCCGCTCGACTCGTAACTGGTGATGGGTCTGTATTTTCAGCACTTGCATTCGGATAGGTAGACTTTTCAACTACGAATACCTCTGTACGCAATGACAACTCTTTGTACACATTGAGAACTCTTATTACGTGTCCGAATTTTAATACAGATGAGCAGATTTTCAGTACGGACAGACAAATTGTGAGACGACTTTTGTAGATTGACAACTTCTTGTACACATTGACAAATCTCACTTCGGACAAACGGATTGAGATACAGACAGACAACTCTCGCACGCATGGAAAAATAGTTTTGCTACAATAATGCCCCCATATTGACTCTGGTTTTAAACACTGCACAGCTTCTATAATGTTTGTGGGGATAGAATTCCACTTTTTCACTGCTTGAACTGAGAAAGCAGATTGACCAAAAGCTGTCTTACTGAACTGAGGAACCAGATCACCTCTAGATGCTCTGGTCCTACCTGCACTGCCTGAGTGGACCAGGCATCTTGTAAGGTAAGGGGGTGCCAGATTATGAATAATTTTAAACTTCAAGCATACATCCAGGTGCTAAACACCACAGAACACCCCCAGATGTGGTGTGTCCATGTACCAATGGGTTTAGAGCTGTTTTGGCAGAACAAGGGGGACCTAAACAGTCTTAGGCAGGTGGTTTTAACCCTATTCAGGACTTTCATGTTGCCATACGGAGAAGGTCTTTCCCCCAGCAATGGTTTCCAGTTCCTAACAGAATCCTGAGGCGTTCCCAGGTCAGATGAGATATATAATCCCTCCAAAGAGTCCTGAGTTTACCTCAAGGTCTCAGAAAATCCAGGAAACCTCCGAAGAAGGACACCCGGGAGGCATCCGAATCGAATACCTGAACCGCCCCAGCTGGCTCCTTTCAACGCGAATGAGCAACGACTCTACTGCAAGGTCTCTCCGGATGTGCGAGCTCCTCATCCTATCTGTAAGGCTGAGCCCACTCACCTTACGGAGGAAACTCATTTCAGCTTCTTAATCCCATTCTTTCAGTCAGTGCCCAGAGCTCATGAGGGTTGCAACATCCACTAAGCCTGACCAGGAAATCGAGATCACAAACTTTACTTTTTACTTTACTATTGTCACGTCATTTGTGAGCAACATCCTGAGATCTTTGAACTCCTTTGCTTTGGGCAGCAAACTCACCCACAGCCCACAGGGAGCAATCCACTGGCTTCCAGCAGAGAATCATGGCCTCAGGCTTCACACTCGGCTGCAAACCGCCCCAGCGGGCGCTGAAGGACACGGTCTGATGAAGCCAACAGAACCACATCATCTGTATACGTCTGTATTCGAATTTATGAAATTTGAGGCTTTTTCTGTTTTCTGCTAGAAATACAATTTTACCTTTGCCTCATGAAAATCAACAGAGTTTTGCCAGAAGGATGAAAATGTGTCCAAAGCATTTCATAAAGTTAGAAACATCAGCACCCGGCCTCTTTTAGACTCATGTGAGCAAACAGTTGCTTTTTTCCACATCCAGCATTTAGAGCCCAGCATCAACATTCAGCCGTAGATGTTTCTCTGTCCACCTGATCGATGTCAGTCCTATATTCACTGTCTTTTTTTATTCTAACTTTGTGTTTAGTTCTCTCCAGCACCAGAGGAAATATCTGACTCTTTAGCTTCTAAATGCACCAGCTGTATGTCTGCCATTTACTGCTGAGCACATAGAATAAATCAAATCAAGTTTATTGTCATTTTGCTGTACATACAAACAAGATGAGAGAGCGTTTATTCAGGATCCAAAAAATAAAAGCAATTAAATGAAGACGTGTTTGCATGTCTGGATCAGTAGTTCAGCATTCTGACAGCTTGTGGAATGAAGCTGTTGATCAGTCTGGAGGTTCTTCCTTTAATGCTCCGGAAACGTTTGCTTGATGGCAGCAGTTTATGAAGAGGGTGTGAGGAGTCCCTGACAATGTTCAGTGTTCAGGCTCTGGAAACGTTCAGAGCTAGCTGTCTGTCTGTCCGCCTGGAACGATGTCATCCCCTCCAGCTGTATGTCCGTCTGGGATGTTGTCATGGAGCCATGTTTCTGTTAAAGCAAACACTCAGCAGTCCCTCTACTCTCTGTGGGTTTCTCTCAGCAAACGTCCAGCTTGTTGTCGAGGGAGCGGACATTGGAGAGTAGGAGGACGGTCCTGCTGGTCTGGAGGGGTTAGCCTTTTGATTCGATTTGTTCAACTTTCCTGACCGAACTGCTAAAGAATGTTAAAAATCTAGCAAAATGTTCAGTTTTTGCAGTTTCTGATGCTGATAAACGGTCTCATTTTTGCAATATATTTTCAGATAACTTGCCTTTCAAACATGCCGGCGGGTTTTGATGTTAACAGGGTTAATGTGAGCAAGAAAAACAGCTTTTTATAAAGTAATGACTCTTTTATGCTTGAGTCTGTGCATTGTTCTCCTTTTACACACTCTTCAATCATGTAGAAAACATATTTTCATTAACCTGCGTTTCTGTTCTTTTGTCTGACAAGATTGCGATCAGAAAGGTGACCTGCAGAGTTTAACCAGAGGTGAAAGCTGTGGGGAGCCCAAATATGCAGGTAATAATATTTTCTAGGTTTGTCATTTTAAAAACCTTTTCAGACTTTATTACCGAATGCATTTTTATTTTTCTAAAATATTAATCATTAAGACTCGTGTTGTTACCGTCTGACTGACTGTACACTTTGAAAAGGAGTTTCCTGTTCAAACTGTATTCTAAATCGGTCTCTGCGGTGTCACGCATCTCACTTTCACTTAACTTGTTTTGCATAAACTCAGCCGAGTGCATCGCTGCTCACTCTTTCCCATTTTGTTTGCTTTGGTATCCGCCAATTAAAATATGGTAGCCAGCAAATTGTCTGTGCATAAGAAGAACTTGATTTATTTTTTTGATGAACCTCTCTAAGGTAAACGGGAGCCGGCAAAGCACCACGTATGAATCAGCAGTGAAATGAGTGAGAACCGGCATCAAACTTTCACAGCTGCTAATTACAGTTGTTGAGCAAAGTGGTCAAAGTTAAATGACGATGTTTTAAACGTTGCCGGTTTCAGGGATGTTGGGTTCAGGCAGTCATGCATTCTGCAATATGTTTCTCGTTTGTATTTGATTTGGTTTGAATGGATAGAATCAGTTTGAGCAGAAAATTCAGCAGATAAACCGTCACGTCTACAGTGTTCGACGGGTGAGCTTGGGAAAATACCACTGCAGTGAGAACGATTTCACAAATTATAGTATTCCTTCACTTTATCAGGAGGGTTTACTGCAAAATAAGTTCAACATATCAGTGTTTTATTTGTGTTAACTGGCTCAGCAAAACCTAAAAC
>NW_007578971.1:107741-113909 GCF_000690725.1 Stegastes partitus | reverse complement strand
TTTTTTTGCTTTTTGATTTCACACCATGTGGTCTTAACAAACAGTGCCCCTCCCTTGATCTTAACCATTTTAAGTGTCATTTTAGCAACCTAAAAAGTCCAGACATGGCATGTGAAAAGTACCAGAGGTGGTGTGCTGTTTGTATTCAATCACATGACATTATGTTGACTAACACACAACATCAGCTGAATTTGGTGAGTTTCTGGTATGAAAACAATAGTTTAACTTTGTATTTTTTTCAGTGTGTTCTTGTTGACAGACAGTTAAACATCAGGAGCATTTCCACACAGAAAGTTAATTGCCCTTTTTCTGTATTTTTTTCACATCTCAGTCAGTTTATTTCCTGTCGTGAACACTCTGAGACAAACCCTGAGACATCCACACATTTATACATACCCCATTTTAAATTCCCTGTTCTGATCTAAATAACAAGATCTCAAGTATAAATGAGCAAAACACTGACAGCATCGACTCCAGTGAAGTGTAACCACTCTTTTGAATGTTTACTTCCCTCCACCATTGTCATTAAAAGGAGAGTCTGTGTCTGTCTCCTGCACTGGGGAGAAAAAAAAACATCTTAGACGAGCTCGAAACGAAGTTGGTGAGATAAAATGTGCCAGAGAACTTCTCCATAATAAATAGGAAATCTATGTTCCTAATTTCTCCAGTGCCAATAGTAGAACTGATAACATCAGAGCTTATTGATCCTCTGCTCTTTAATAATTTAGCACCGGGGCTCTTTTAATACCTAGTTTCGGTATCTTTCCCTACTGGGGGAATGGAAGGAAAGAGAAGCGAGAAGGAGTCATGTGGTCTTCAGTCTCAGTGCCTCGGATGTCCACGAAATATCCAAATCTTCAGCTCAACTGTTAAACGGTTCAGTGTGAGCTTCCCTTTATGAGTAACTGATTAATCAAGAGACCAGTCAGTGATGAAAACAATCATTAATTTCAATCTTACTTACAAACCCAGGAGAAGAAGGTTTACAGTTTAACCCTCTGAACTCCAAGCAGCTTCTACAACATCCAAGTGTCCACAGGTGTTACTAATACTGGAAATATATGTTGGCTTTACATACTATAGATATTTTACTACCTGCATTTTTAATATCCTTCCCTTGTCGTCTACATAGTTTGTTCAAACACAAAAAGTCAGATTTTTTGTTAAGTGACGGTTGGTCACAGCGGTGTCTGGTTTCCTCCAAACATGACGCCTGGCATTCAGGCCGAAGAGTTCAATCTTTGTCTCATCAGACCAGAGAATTTTGTTTCTCATGGTCTGAGTCCTTCAGGTGTATTTTGGCAAACTTTAGGCGGGCTGCCATGTGCCTTATACTGTGGAGTGGCTTCCGTCTGGCTGCTCTACCATAGAGGCCTGATTGATGGATTGCTGCAGAGATGGTTGTCCTTCTGGACGGTTCTCCCTTCTCCACAGAGGAATGCTGGAGCTCTGACAGAGTGACCATCGGGTTCTTGGTCACCTCTCTGACTAAGGCCCTTCTCCCCCGATCGCTCAGTTTAGACGGCTGGCTAGCTCTAGGAAGAGTCCTGGTGGTTCCAAACTTCTTCCATTTACAGATGATGGAGGCCATTGTGCTCATTGGGACCTTCAAAGCAGCAACATTTTTCTGTGTCCTTCCCCAGATTTGTACCTCGAGACAATCCTGTCTCTGAGGTCTATAGACAATTCTTTTGTGTTGTGCTCTGACATGCACTGTCAACTGTGGGACTTATATAGACAGGTGTGTGCCTTTTCAAATCATGTCTGATCAACTGAATGTACCACAGGTGGACTCCAGTTAGGCTGTAGAGACATCACAAGGATGATCAGTGGAAACAGGATGTACCTGAGCTCAGTTTTGAGCTTCATGGCAAAGGCTGGGAATACTTATGTACATTTTATTTCTTAGTTTATATTTAATAAATTTGCAAAAATCTAAAAAAAAAAAACAAGCTTTTTTCAAGTTATCATAATGGTGTATTTTGTGTAGAATTTTGAGGGAAAAATTAATTTAATCCATTTCAGAATAAGGCTGTAGCATAACAAAATGTGGTGAAAGTGAAGCGCTGTGAATACTTTCTGGATGTGCTGCACTTTAAGTACAGAACCACAAAAAAACTGTTNCTGTGATAGACTGGTGACCTGTCCAGGTGAACCTGCCTTCACCCTGAGTCAGCTGGGATAGACTCCAGCCCCCCATGACCCTCGTGAGGATTAAGCGGTGAATGGATGGATGAATCATTTTGTCATACTGTATCCTGCTGCAGCACTGCTTCTTCATTCTGTCTGAACACTCTATTTTAGCGCCTGTCCCTTTAAGGCTACCCCGCCCAGTCTGTTCTGATTGGTCAGCTGGCCCGAGGAAAGTCAGGTAATGTCGGTTACACTTGATAACTATATATCTTTGAGTATAGAGATGCAGTTCTAGCAGAGGTGGCTCTAGCACGTAAATAACGGTGAAATGTGAGGCTCAATCTTTGTTTGAGGGCGTCCCAGTAGACATTATGCAAATGTGTTACATGATGATGTCGATGAGTAACAAAAGAAAAGCCTGGACTTCAAGGTGTTTCACACAGGTGAGAGAGAACAACTCCCTCTGGTGTGCACTTAGCACGTTCGTAGACCTTTAAAATGCAGCTAAACAGCACACCGAAGGGAAATGAAAAACTCTAAAAGCACAATATAGAATCTTTAAAAGTGTCAATGAGGGAAGACACATTTTATTGAAAAGAAAAAGGCTGTTCTGAAGCTTTTCAGCTGCCACCACGAGGGCACGATCTCCCTCACTCGGCAGCCTCGATCACAGAAGCAGCTGTTCTGAAGATCTAAACAAATAAAAGAACCATCCGTTCTGTATTTAACCAGGAGCCGGTGCAAGGATTCAGGTACAGGTGTAATTCTTTATATTTCTTTGGTAGCAGTTAGAGTCGAGCAGCAGCTGCAGACGTTCGAGCGGTCACTTCTCAGGTAGACAGTTACACTAATCCAGCCTTGAGGAGGTTGCTGCAGAGCTTCATGTCACTGACTCAGAGGATGGATGTCGACACAGTAAAACACTAGTTTCTGACATTTTCTGTTGTCTGTAGGGTCGCATGCTTGTTGAACCGGCTTTGTTCTCTCTTGGTGCAGATAAGACAGGTTCTCCCATTCAAATAAAGACATCCCACAATATTCCAACTTTGCAGACTGAAGTGAGCACTAAGGTCAGGCATGTTAGCGTGCTAATATTAGCATTTAGCAATAATCATAAAACATGCCTGAGGCCAGTGGGGATGGAGACATCTTTTTAATATTGTTTTGTGTGTGGGCTACAAGGTGGGTCGGTGGTTAGCACCGTTGCCTCGCAGCAAGAAGGTCGCTGGTTTGCGTCCCGGTGAGGACACCCGGGATCTTTCTGTGTAGAGTTTGCATGTTCTCCAGGTTCTCCAACTTCCTCCCACAAGATCCAAAAACATGTTGAGGTTAATTGGTGATTAAATTGTCCGTAGGTGTGAATGTGAGNGCTGTGAATACTTTCTGGATGTGCTGCACTTTAAGTACAGAACCACAAAAAAACTGTTATAAAGTTGAAAACTCATGCAGGTCTTTCTATTTTTACAGTTTCTCGCTCTGATAAATGGTGTCATTTTGGTGATTTGGTTTAAAGATAACGTGCCTTTCAAACCTGCTGACAGGTTTTGGGGTTCAGAGGTTGAATGTAAGCAGGAAAAAGCAACTTTTGAAAAATAATTGCGTTATTCTTCTCTCGCAAACTTTACAACCATATAGCACATCCATATTTTCTTTTATGTTGGTATAAGCTCCATTACAGACCAGCCATAGTCAAAGGCTTGATGCTCATCCAGTTGTTCTGAGAGACAAAACAAATCTGAGAGTAGCTTAATTGTGAATTCAGCTGTTATAAAACACCTCAGACACGATCACAGGAACAGCAGAGGTTTGAGCCTCAGTTAGAGTTTTCACCAAACACTGGCTGTGATGCACATTTTTCGCTGTTTGCCGACCAAGAGAGGAGATTAAACGGTTTTCCCGTTGTTTCATAACTGTGTGAGATCTTCACGGACACGACCCCCAAACTGCGCATACTTTATTTAACGCACAAATTTAGCCTGTGCTCCATTATTCCTCCTCCTCCTCCGCCTCCTCCTCCTCCTCCTCTCTGACAGGCCGGTGGTCTCCTGGTGAGCGCTGACCTTTTCTCCTGGAGGAGAGAAAGAGCGAGAGGCGGCAAACGAAGCGAGAGGAGGAGTGATGTGTGTAAACGAGTGAATGATAATTCACCGGGATGGAGAGACGACTGTAACGCCGAGGATGTGCGTTGGAGAATGTTTGGGAAGCGAACGATGAATGTGTTTTCTGTTTTTTGAGCACGTGTGTGAAAGTGCGTTAATGTGTTGATGCGTATTGTGTATCGCACTTGGTAGAAACGTGTTAAAAAAAAAGAGCAGCACGATTGTACGAGTGTGTGGAAACCATATGTTCGCAGTTGTGTGTGTGTGTGTGGTGATCTGATGGTAAATAGAGATATTTACAGCATTTGTCTTCATGCGGTTACCATGACGACGTCACAGTGGGAGAGGCTGTCTGTCTCAATGCATTATGACATCAATGTTTAACCCTCGAAACCCACAAACGCGCTATATGTGGCTCAAACGCCGTAGTTAGTACAGCTGGTAAACACGCCAAAAAACATGCATTTACATGAAAATAGACACTCGATGCAGAGCTGCACACACGGAGGAGCAGTTAGACGGACACGAAGGCAAGCGAAGCAAAAGAGAAAAGCTGTTTTCACTCTCAGAGGGAGATGTGCGAGACACCGAGGACACGTTGTGAAGTGTAAAGCACCAGGTGTGTGTCTGTGAGCAGAACATGTTTCTTTAAGTCGACGACGCTACGTGGGGAGTCCACACGTCTCCGACACGTACGGACATTTTAATCTGGATCTGCATCAGAATGCACGTTGTGACTGACCCGCTGACATGAACACAGGCCGAGTGAATTTTCCGCTGCAGTGATTTTTCAATGTCATATTTCTGTAGCAGATTATGTACAGTTTGACAGCACAAAGACTCACAAGGTGTAAACCATTTTAAGATGTCGATATCGCAGCAAAAATAGCAGCAAAAGGAGAAGCAGTGGTACTTTGAATTAAATCAAATCAAGTTTATTTATTTGTGCGTTTTTAAATAGCTGAGGGTTGGAAAAGTGCTTCACATGTTATAAGACAGGCAGCACAGAAATATGTGCAAAAAGGTAACATAGAACACAGGAGGAAAAAAATACAATTAATTTCTAAGATAGAATAAAATAATATATTAGCAAGGTGGAGCAGTATAACGTGTAAGCTCTGTTAAAATAAAAATTATAAAATGCTAAAACATCAAGACCACTAAAAATAGGGCTGGGCAATACAGAAGAGTACAACATCACGATAATAAAAAAAAAAAAACAATATTTATATAATCAATAATTATTCATCATTTTTAAAGTATCTATTTTCATTAAAAAGAAAGGAAAGTTTAAAAAAAGAAACTCTTCAAGGTCTTTAGCTTATGGAGCAAAGTAAAATGGTTACTTGTTAGCTACAATGTAAAAAAAAAAAAACACAAATAAATACATTCAAACATGAAAATAAAACTGACAATTAAACAATGGTCGTACCCTCACATATTGTCCATTAAGGATGTCTGACAGGCTGCTCATGATGAAGCTCTCTCGGCGTTTATAAGTGCAGCAGAAATTTTCATTATGTTTAGAAATAAATTTATATGTTTCTTTTTAAGTATTGAACATTCTCTCAAAAAAATATTTTCATTGCTAGTGAATGTAGCAACACAGTAAAGTTTTATTGCCAAGGTGTAGCTTAGACCAATCAAAAGTCATTGACCACATGTTTTTCTTTAGATTTCTCTTAATGTGCCCATCTTATGTTCATCTACAGGTCAATAGTTTTACTTTGGGGGGTTTACTAGAGGACTGCAAGGTGGTGCAGTGGTTCGCACCATCGCCTCAGAGCTAGAAGATCCCCGATTTGTGTCCCGGTGAGGACACCCGGGATCTTTCTGCATAGAGTCTCCATGTTCTCCCCGTGCAGTGTGGGTTCTCTCCGGGTTCTCCGGCTTCCTCCCACAAAGTCCAAAAACATGTTGAGGTTAATTGGTGATT
>NW_007578971.1:83799-106366 GCF_000690725.1 Stegastes partitus | reverse complement strand
CGTTTTATTTTGAAATAGAAAGTGTTGGACCATCATCCTTGAGCCATGTGTAGCCATAGGACAGTTTTGGTCCATATTTTTCTAGCTGTGGCTGTCACATCAGTAATGTTCTCAAGAGTGATCGCAGACATCTGGCGGCATCGCAAAGGTTGTAAACAAGGCAGCGCTGTAGCCGTTTCGATTATCTAATGCATTTCCATCTAAATTGGAGATAAAACCCAGTGAAATGTAAGAATTTGTCTTCCTTTGTAAGCGAACACAATAGACGACTGCAGAAAAGTAAAAGGAAGTCGGTGTGCAAACTGTGATGGAGGTTTAAAAGCAATAATTTAGGCAGTCGTTTTGCTTTTGCCTTCAGCTTTTTCCGATGCTCTGGCTGTTTCTTTTTAGCAAACCGTGTTTCCAAATCTCAGCAACAGGCTTGAATATTAAAATCTTATTATTACAGAAAAGAATATTGGATGAAACTATCAGCATAAGGCCTTAATTTAAGGTTTCGCTCTGCAGAAAAAAAGCAACAAGGCTTTCATTATAGATCAGCGCCGGCGTTGAGCAGCGAGACGCTGAACGGTGGAAGAAATTGATCTGAAGAGCGGCAGACGTACACTTCCTGCTCGGCCGCCTTAATGAAGTAGAAAGCAATGCAGCACAAGTGTTTTCAATGAGAGGAGGCGCTCGCTCTTACAATTCTCTCCACCCGTCGGTAACGCAGTCGGATCCCTGCTTTTTTTGGGGGGGGAAATCGCTAAGTGAATTAGAGGTAGACAAAGTGAATAAATCACAACGCCTCTCCCGGCGTGTTGTAAACATCTCAGACTGAAGATATCTCGCAGCGTAAAAGAATCTGAAGGAGGGTTTTTTTTTTGTTTTTTTCCCCCCCTTGATAATACTCAGGTGAAGCTGTGTTTCCAAATACTATCCATCACCTCGCTGTGTGTGTGTGTGTGTGATAGATTGCGTGAGATAGTGTTAGTCGGAGACAAGAATTGGAAGGAGAAAGAGAGGGAAAGTGAACAAGAGGGAGAAAGAAAGAGAGAAAGAAAGAGAGAGAGAGAGAGTGAATCATTCCCTGAACAGACCACCTCGACAGCGTGATATCAGATGCATTATTTGATGATTGGATCGCTGGCTACAAAAGCTGATAGATCTCCGCCTGAAATTGATTTCTGTCTGGATGTGACTCACACACACACACACACACACACTCTGAGGCTATGAGACAGAAAGCCAGCAGAAACTAATTACCAGTTCACAGAGTGTCTGAGAAACCTGAACCTCAATGAAAACACCTGAAGGACTGGCAGGCCGGCAACTAGAGACAAAATAAATTGGGAAATTAATGTTCTATTATTAGAGAGAGAGAGAGGAGGGGGCGCGTCGGCTGGTATTTTCACAGGGTCTGATGATTTGATCGCCTTTAGGGTCACTTTTGGTCATTTTTTTTTTTTTAGGTGCAATTTTATTGAACTATGAAAAATACTGGTGAACAAACTTTAAATTACTGTATTCCAAGTTGTAAACTCAAATGGGCGAACGATTTTTCTGTCACTTCAGGCTGTGCGGGATTATTTTTGATTTATCTGGGATTTTGTCCAGCGGTTTTTTGTCTTTTGCTCCGGTTACATTTTTAGTCGCTGTGGGCTCTTTTTTTTTTTTTTTTTCTCACTTCAATATAAAGTCCTGCCCCTCTATGGAAACAGCATGAAGAAGGAGAGAGGACTCAGCTTTCTTGTGCTGTACAACAAAGTCAGAGAGCCAGAAATGAAGAAAAATGAAAAGTGGTTACTCGCGAAAACTTTACAAAAATTTAACAAACTTGGAATACAAATGTGCTTTTTTCCCCCCCAAGTGCCCACAGCTGTTATGAATGCAGGAAAGAAATGGTGTCTCCACAAACTACATATTTTATTACTGATCTTTTTAATTTTATCACTGATCTTTTTAATTTGCTTCCATGTCTCCTCTCTGTCTGCAGGTTAGCTGAAAAATCCCAGATTTTTTGCAACGTGACTGTTGGCTGCAGCCACTCTCTTCATGATTGTTGTAAAAAAAAAAAAAAAAAAGTGCAGGTTTTTACATTTTTACAGACTCAAATGATTTATTTTTGGCCAATTTTTAAATGAGACAAGTAGAATGCAGTGATTTTGATTAAATATTGTAATTTTAGACACATATTTGGTGAAGTTTCCTGACTGAAAAGTGCATCACAGATGAGTAGTATCACAAAAATCTGATGTTTCTCCTTGTTTTTACAGCTTCTGGCTCCAATAAATGGGATCATTTTGCTAATTTGTTTTAAAGATAGCATACCTTTCAACCCTGCTGGCAGGTTTGGGGTTTCAGAGGGTGAATATAAGCTACCAAAAACTCTTTAGTATAATTTAGAGCAATTCGCCATCCAAGGTGTCCGCAGCTGTCTGCATTATGAATTCCAGTTTAAGCCTTTTTGACAAACATCAGTGTCCTTACATATGAGTGGAAACATATCCAAGGTAGTGAAAGTCCCTGCAGCCAGGAAAATGTTCGTGGGTCCTAATAATGAAATTCTGATTAGATAAAGAGTCATTTTGGGGTGTTTGTGGCTCGTTATTGGTTGTTTTTCTTTTTGTGAATGTGTACGATAGTACTGCAGAATGTACTCACCTGGAAACAAGGAGCACGACTCCCTTTGTGGGTCGTAACGGTGTACTGTAAAGCCTTATATCACTGTCCACAGAACCTCAAATGTTTGTCGTCATTTCTTTGCAAGGAGAGGAAAGCTTTGGTGTGCTGTTGCCTCGGCACAATGAGTCCGTCCACACAGCAAAGGTGGCAGAAGCAGCCAAATGTGGCTTTGACCTGTTGCCCCATGAACGTTAGTTACCCAACCTGGGGCTTTATGGTATACAGTTATCAAAAGGGAAGTTACACCTCTTGTTTCCAAGAACTTTTTGAAGTACCTTCATATACGAGGTTCCAGGACTGGTGTCACAAAGGATATGTTTCAAACCCAAACTACAAACTACCAGTTTTCCCCTTCAGCTGATCAATCAGCACGTCTACAAAGAGATCCTGCAGCGTTTGCTTCGTTCAGTGCGTGAGAAGAAGCGAGAGTCGTGGCTGCTTCACCATGACAACGTGTCTGCTCATAACGCCCTGAGCATCCCACAGTTTCTGGCTGAGAAGAACATGGCCGTGCTGGAGCAACCTCCCTACTCACCCCACCTGGCTCTGTGGGATTGTTTCCTCTTCCCCAAGCTCAAGGGGGTCATCAAGGAGACCCGTTTTGAAGATGTGGACGACATCAAGATGGCTGTGACGATGGAGCTGCAGAGGATCCTGGAAGAATCCTTCCAGCAGTGCATGATGGCGTGAAGGCAGAGAAGGCTGAGGAAGAGGGTTAGACTCCAGGGGGATTACTTAGAAGGGGAAAACTTGGATTTGAAATATACCTTTGTGACACCAGTCCTGCATCATGTGTTGCTGAGGACAAGACACTTAAACCAACTCATAGCAACAGCAGTTCGTATGAAACTAAACACTAACCAGCACACACTATACTACAAGGATAATACATAATAACCTTGCTGCACCAGATAAGGCCCCAAATTTGCTAATATTGAAAAAGAAAACCAAAATGACTCCACCATTCTCCTTGTTTATTGGATCTAATGCATAATAATCAGGCAGTGCTGATTGGTCTGCTTTGCATGGACAGGTGAGATAACAAATATTGTCTGGTCACTGGTTTTCAGACTTGAGCATTAGGTGGCTTTTAACACCTTTAGCTTATTTTATATTAAAAGTTCGACTGCAAATTGGGAAAAACAAGCAAAAATGTGTCATTATCTTAGCTTAAATGCCAAAACCCACTCATTTCAGTTCAGGAACAAGTCATATAAAACACATAGTAAGCAAATAGTTCAAATAGCAAGATTCCCAGGCAGTTTAAAAGCCGATGAACTGACTCAAGGTTCACCCTCTGAACGTCTCTGCCTCTGCCCATGTATAGGAGTAACATTAGTGGTCATGGCGATGTTGTTACTGCTACTTTGTGTGTGTGTGTGATGGGTTGGGGGGTTACCTCTCTGTCAGAACTCTTCTGTCACACTCGGTAATGATCAAAGCCCTCCCTGGGACCCCCTACCGCACACACTCACACAACCAGTCAACTGGACAGGAATTGCTCAGCCATGCAGCCCACGCTCCACACGGCTCATACAGGATCTCGCACACAAACACACACTTGCATGCACGCTACTCCTCTCCGGTTTTGTGTCTTTCACCCCCTTCGATTCCTTATTCTTTCCCATTTTTTTTTTTATCTTTACATGTACCGTGCCTCCTTCAGCTTCCACTCAGAAAAAGTTGTGTGTTTAATGTATCGCCGCTTGTCGCCTCCCTTCTCCTCTCCTGAGTGTAACGACGAGGCTCGTCTTGCTGTTGCGCTGCATCTTTTTTTTTGTTGTGCTTCTCGTGCTGGTTCACAGTGTCTGTCTTTAAATTCATCCCCACTCTGCTCACTTTGTTGTTAGATTCACTGTTTGAGACTTTTAGTTCAGCCTGTTTGCGTTCCTGTTCATTGACTTTCATTGTTTCGCTCTCTCTAACTTGACTTTCTGGATCATTTTATTTAATGCTCATGAACCATCCACTCCTTTCTTCCATCTCGTAGATTATTCCTGTTGTTCCTTTTCTACCGCGTCTTACCTTCCTGTAGAATAACCTCCATTTTTATTTTTTTCTTTCCTATTTTTTTCTTTTAAATCCTTCTTCTACATGTCAGGTTTAAATAGTATCTTCTAAAGAATGTAATACAGTTAATTACATATAGGAGGTGCGATAAAGAAGATTCTGCGCCTACACAAAGCATAAACTGTACCTGATTTAAATTTAAATCTCCTTGAAGTAGTATTGTTGTGAAGCGATACACTGCTCCCAGAGCTCCTGCCACATCTGGAACAGTCCCCCACTCTGACTATGTACAGGTGAAAATTTGCAGTTTCACCATGGACCTCAAATTTGCACAGAGAGCAAACATCAAATTCTGTGACAATAATCTGTTTATGTCACAAAAAAAGCAAATGTCTGGACTTAAAACAACTAATTTCCCTGAAGGTAAAACGGCTGATTTAAGCTGGAAAAGTTAATGAAAAGTAAAAATGTAAAATAAATAAATAAATGAGTATTAATTGTGCCTAGTCTTATCCTGCTCTCTTGCTCTATCTACAGCTGTAATATGGATAAATAAAAGTTCATTTTTTGAAGCTGGTAGTGGGTTTGCTGTTACGGATTTGGCTGCTGCTGAGTTTGTTTCTGTTCACCTTACAGGCACTTCTGTATGTAAGGTCCTGCAATGCACTGTGGATCTATGACTCCAACCTGAAGAACCCACTGCCTCCAAGACTGAAGAAGGCCTGGCAGGTCAGCAGCATGACAAAGAGCATACTTGTCATTTTGTTTGACATTCATCTGAGACTGTCGAGTTCTACTGTAACATACTGAGGAGTCTGAAGGAGAGGACTGCTGAAGCTTATAGGGAATCCAGATGTTTTGGATTGTTGGGTGTTTCTGTCTCTGCCTTTGTGAAGCGCTTTGAGATGACTTGTTGTTGTAAATATGCGCTATACAAACAAAATAAAATTGAATTGAACTGAATTGAATTGAGAGCATTTGGTACAAATGACCTGAACTGTTGTACATGCAATCTGGCCGACTTCTTCAAAGTTTTCTTCTTGTGCAATGATACACTGCTCCCAGAGCTTCTGCCATGTTTCAAACACTCTCTGGGAATCCAGTTCTGTGAGTGCATCAACCAGTGAAGCACTCTGGACCTCCTCCACTGAGGTCACAGAAGGTCAAGTTTGGCAACAACTGTGGTGCTGCTTGGGTGTTTTCAATACATGTAGGT
This sequence comes from Stegastes partitus, assembly GCF_000690725.1. Lineage (NCBI taxonomy): Eukaryota > Metazoa > Chordata > Actinopteri > Pomacentridae > Stegastes > Stegastes partitus. The sequence continues at coordinate 100,476 of NW_007578971.1, read as the reverse complement.
AAGATGGCATGTACCACAGGGTAATTTGTTCTCCTTCGGACTGAGCGGGACATTGCAGTATAAAGAACGACAAGTATGCTGCTGACCCTGATACACCTTCAGTGGTCTTTAAGACACTGGCCTCTTCCATTGAAGTCTGTTTGTTCTCCATAGATCCACCTTTTATTACCAGTGATGACTGTTCACATTGAGCTTGGGTCGGTTTGAAAACAGAATCTGATGTTTGCTTTGTGCACAAGTTTGACATCCGTAGTGAAATCACAAATTTACACCTTGAGGTGGTCAGAGTAAGACTTCCAGAGCTTGTTCCAAACGTGGCAGGAGCACTGTGAGCTGTGTATCGCTGCACAAACAGACCGCTTTGAAGGATACAGCAGCCAAATTTATCAAGTACAATTTATGCTTTTTTATGGGCACAGTCTTTGAACTTCTTGATTGAACCCCATATATATAACATTTATGTGTTTATACACTGTCTGCTAATAAAAACAGAAGAAGCCTAAAGTATAGTTCAGGCAGCTACATATATTCACTGGGGTCATAGTCAAACAATACCATGTCTGCATATGAATTTGGAGTCATTTTTCAGGACACCGGGTTGTGTTTTTGTCTTGCTTTCCTTCCTCTTTGTCTCTTTCTTTTTAATTCCTGTCTCCATTCTTCTATTTTTTGCTTTCATCTTTTCCCCCTTCTTCCTTTTCGCTGACCTTTAACCACTGATAGATCCGATGTGGTTTGCCTTTACTGTGTTATTTAACTGTTGTTGTCTCTGCCAGTCCCAGCATGTTTTCTAGAGCATCATCTGGCCTTGCTTTCACCACCAAAAACACTGCTGCCAGGATTCTATTTTATTCTGTCAGCAAGTTAAAACCTCAACCAAAAGCTAGACTGTTGTCCCTGTGATTGCTGGCGTTGAGTCAACTCCTCCTTCTCCTCATCGCGAACCACTGATTCACATTATGTCTCTTTCGCTTTTTAAAGGAGACCAGGCATCCCACCACCACCTCCTCATCCCACCACCTCCTCATCCCCCTCCTCCGGGCCCGGTGACAGACCACAGAGCTGGGAGACAGGAAATGGAGCAGAGAGACGCGACAGCCCAGCACGAGACCAGAACCAAACCCACACTCTGGCGCACACACATCTGCACTGATATAACAAAACCACCGGGAAGCCCCATTTGTTTTCTAACTTGTCGCCCCCAGAGATGCTTCTCTGCATTACTCACAACTGATTATTCCCCCACAAGCCTGACATGCTGGGATATAGCCTCGAATAAGCCGAAAACGCTTTAAATCCCACGTCAGGAAATACTTTGACCTCTGACTTCGCGTCCCCCTGCTCGCTGCAGAGCCACCGCACATCATTAATCTCCCCTATTTTCCAGCATCGCTTCCGAATTCTACAAGCTTGTTGGAGTTAAATTTAGAATTACTTACTCTGCCTGAAGTGAACCTAAACAAAGCATCTCCAGCTGAAATATGCTCGGATGTTGAGCATTAAATTTCACTGGTTCCCCCGTGTATTAATCAAACAACAGTAGGCAGTCGGTAATCTATTACAGGCAGCCAAATTTTGATGTGCAGCACAACAGCGGCTGTTAAAATTTATTACTTGCATTTATATTAGTCTGGTTTGAAGACTTCAAGTCAGAAGATGGAAAAATAAATCAGTGTGTAGGTGGAGATAGACAGAAATAACCACACCTTTGAGCTTCTTATCTCTACTTCATACATCTATAATTATGTGGTTTCATGTTTAAATGCATAACTTCTGCTGCGTTTACACCTTGTTTCCACACGACTCTAGTGTTTTAAGTCCCCCAAACTCCGGGGTTTGAAGTCTGAATGAGCAGAAATGGAGACTTTAGAAAACGAAGACACACATATTCTGATTGGGTTTTAATTGCCACTCGGTGTCGTTCCCCTGATTCGTTTCGATCTATCTCGTGACCTTTTTTCTGGGATAAAACAAAGACTTCAGGATTGACTGTCAGTGGCTGATTTAACCGCTAGCCGCTGTTCAGGAGAAATCTGGTCTTATATACATTGTAGTATTTTCTCCAACGATGCAACCGAGTAACGACTTGATGTTTACACCGGTACCCGCATGCCTTGTGTAAACGAATGCTAATTTGACATGAGCTCTAAGACATGTTGGTATGCACAGACATTAACACTGGAACAAGACTTGAATGGCAATACACGTCATCTGTGGCGGCTGTGGCTCAGGTGGTCCTCTGGTTGCAAGGTTGGTGGTTTGATCCCCAGCCCTCCACCGTCAAAGTGCTCTTGGGCAAGACACTAAACTTGAAGTTTCTCCCAATGGCAGGCAGCACCTTGCGTGGCAGCTCTGTGGCCACTGGTGTATGAATGAATGAATGGGTGAATGAGAAAACTTTGTGAAGAGCTTTGAGTGCCGCTACGGTAGAAAGATAGAAGTGCAGACCATTTACCATCTTAAAGTTGCATTGTGGGTGATGAAAACAACCAGTTTCCTTGCTTAAAAATCTGATACGGCCACCGTTTTTCCTGAACTTTACTGCTTTACTTTAGGGATACACTGAACAAAAGTGTAATGCAGGATGCAAATGGTCTCCTTTTCAAAGTTAAGAATCTAATTTCTATTGTTCTAATTAGAAAAGGGTTCAGTTTAGCCAAGTTGTGCACAAAGCGTTCAATCAATCAATCAATCAATCAGGTGCTGTGCCATTCAGCGTTGGCGATCATTTCTCTCCATCTAATCGGATCTTTTGCTTCCTGAATTGTGACTGTTGTCTCTTCCATGTGTAGCCATGATGTCAGTCCGTCTATCATTTTCATTCTCTGTCTGCCTCGTCCTCTCTTCCCATTACTGACAATATCTCCCAGGGTCTCTCTCCTTATGATTTGTCCAAAAAACATGTTGCTTGCCGTTTCCTAATTTTGTTCAATAGCGTGTTTTTTGTGTTTTGTCATTTTAAGATATCTTCATTGCTTATTCTGTCCTTATAAGATATATGCGTCTGGAAAACCACAAAACGTCATTGAGCTGTAAAGCTGGTGTCAAATTCTTGCCCATTGAGTTAATCTACACTTTGGTCAGGTGTGGCTTTGATCAGAAAACATGACACAGACACTCCTTTGCCCAGTATGTACAAAAGTCCACCTTAAAAAGCAGCTTCACTGAAATGACACGCCGCCACAGACGGCTAGAGAAAGACGGGAACAGGCTGTTGGCTGACACACAACGTCCACAACTCCACCATTTGTTACCTAAGAAATGGTTTCAGACGGCAGAGTACAACAGACAGTCTGCCACATGATGCTCTGGATGTGTGACAACGTGACGCTTTTTCCCTGAAATGTGCGTCAACTTCACCGAGTCCTTCAGGAAGAGTTGGACAGCTTTCCACAAGCAGCACTGGCAACCTCACACGGTTGTTATCGACTCTCAATTTGCCCATCGTCACCTCCTAAAGTGTGTACTTACTCATTATATCTAAATCAATTTGGATTTGTTGCCGCAACATAAAGAAGCTCCATACGACAGCTGTCTGAACCTCAGAGCAGCAACAAAGAGTTTCCTCACGTATAAAAGTGTGACCTCCCTGTTTGTTCTTTTGGTTTTGGTGCTTATGAGACAAATATCACTGTAACTTCAATTTATTTAACTCGGGCGCAGGTTTAAATCTGATTGTGTCTTATTGAATGTGTTTAGTTTTGCTCTGTTAGGTTTCCGCGCTATTGGAATCTGGTGTGTCACTCCGCCTTGAGACTCTGCCAGCCCACCTGAAAGAACCTCATTAGTATTGGTTTCGGCTGAGACTTGTTGCCTGACGGTCTAAATGCTGTTTCGGGAGGCTTCTCCACGCTGGCGAATTTTTGGAGGGAGAGACAGTGCTGTGCAGGTAATAACAGGATAAGCCTGGATTTTGACTCAACAAAAAATACCCTCTTCTAAATGCATACAAGCTATTTCTGTCTTGCTTGTTAATCGGGACAAAATGGTAAGCGGAGGACACAAAACTGTCACAAGATGCTTCACAGCGAGCACAGGTGACACCCCTAAAAAAAAAAAAAGAAAGAAAGAAAACCCTAAATGGCAGCGCAGACCTGGATCACTAACCTCAGTCACTGCACAGATTACACTATAGCTGGCTGGGGCTGACTGTGCACTGCATCCAGAACAAAGCAGAGAGACAGAGAGGATAAAAGAGCAAGAGAGAAACCCAGAGAGGATGATTTGAAAAAAAAAAAAAAGCCTGCTAGTCATCGGCTCTGTGGAGCTGAAATCCCCTCTCTCAGCTCTCTGGCTGGTGAACAAGCAGCGAGCCACAATGGCGAGCAGATTCCCCCGGATTTGGAGCACAAAGGGTGGGCAGTCGTCCACCCAATAACCCTCCAAAAACCCCCCCACCGCCCGGCCGCATGCATCCGTCCTCTCATCTCCACACACTCCATCCGCACGGCCTTCAATTCGATTCGTCCTCCTGAATCGGTAGCCCCGGTGAATGCAAGCGTTAATGTATGTGCGCAAATCCTGCACGTTTTAACCCCGACTGTCACCGTCCTGCCAAACAAGAATGTCATAGCCGCGGTAATTGGGAGTTTTGCTGCAGGCACACATCTTCGGTTTTTGGGTTGCGAGGACAATTACAGGGTTCGTTCGGAAAATCCCCAATTCTCATGTTAACAGTGAATCCTAACCCTGAATTATGCTCAAATGAAATAACCTGAGTGTTTCTGTCAAGGATAGCGATGCACACACTCACCTGGCTTTCCATTAGCTCCCGAAGATGTGTTTCTAAAGTTTTAAACTGTGGCTTCAAGTTGTCCCCCGGCTCATTAAAAGTTACCTGCTCTCATCACGCATGGACCCAGCAGAGGAGAGCCCGTGACCCATTTCTAGTCCCCACCCTTAGATTAAGAAACTCCTGGCTTCAGGTTTATTGCAGCCAGGTGTTTAGTGCTCTTGAGTTTGGCATAATCATTAGGTTGGTCTCAGACAATTAAACAATGAGGCGATTAAGCTCAATTAATGACTAATGTCTAACGTCTCAGGCTGCCTGAAAGGTACGAGGACGGCAGCAGGTGGCTGAGTGAGGCACGGCGACGGAGCGTCCGCTTAGCCAAGTTACAACCACCGGCTGTGTGCATGTGTGTGTCTGGATTTCCATGAGAGTGTGTCAGAACCCGACTCTAATCACCAGGATTGTGCCACTTGTGTTTGCCATGACAGTGATCGTAATTGCAGCAGCATTTGGCTCCAGTGCTAATAGAAGTGTGATGAGCAGCCGGGCAGCCACCGGGACTGATCGCCTCTTCAGAAATGGACATCAGAAGCTCTTTTAATAAGACTCAGCGGTGTGGAGAAAGACGGGGGGCAGAAAAACAAGTATTTGTGGTTTTTGATGTTTTATTTTTCTTACTTGAAAGTTCATCTGTGAGGAAGAGGTGGAGGAGCACAAAAGGGTTTCCAAGGAGACAAAGACATGGATTCGGTATAAAGGCAGAGCAGCTATGTTGAATGCAAAAGAGCTTTTATTTCACTATAAATAACAAGGTTGAGTTAGATGCCGTAGTATTATAACGATGCTGCTCAACAGCCACTTAACCGTGTAAACTCCACAACCCAGCAGCAGGTTTAAAAGGCGTGTTGTCTATTTAAAAATGACAAATTACACCATTTGTCAGAGGCAGAAAACTGTAAAAATATTAATAATAATAGTGACGATCATAATAATAATAATAATAATAAATCACGTGTAGCAACCTCAAATCTCACTGAGCTTAAAATTGTGATATTTAAGGATGCTTATATACGCATTAACTATATTTTAGATATATATGTGCTCCTCGGTGCAACTTAAAAGCTACGAATGACTCCGTTGTGACTAACAGTCATGTGGGAAAAATTCTGAATGTTTTAGTTGAACTGTAGGCTGTGTTTACAAAGAGTAGATGGAAGAAAAGTTTGGAAATAAATTGAAATTGTAGGCAGTTAAATATGAACCCTATTCAGGATTTGGAATCAAAATTACATCAACTTATCAGAAAATGTATTTAACATAGCATAAAAGTCTTTATCATCTCCCCTAAGTGTGTACTTACTCACTATATATAAATCAATTTGGATTTGTTGCTACAATAGAACCCGAAAGACCTTCTACATACGGCAACATGGAAGTCCTGAATAGGGTTTAAGAGATGCAGAGTAGAGACCACTGAGCTGCACGTCCTTCTAGTCATAGTTGTGCTGTTTCCACTGAGGTGCAGGACTTCAAAAATGAGCCCACAGTGAGAAAAAATGCATCAAACGCACCAAAAACGGGAGTTCAGAGGGTTAAATTTTGGCTCCGAATGACGATTCCATGCTGCCCAAATAAGCCTCTTTGGTTGGCCTGTTTGCGCTTTTGGCCGAGATGACAGGATTAGAGGAAAAACAACTGAAATAGTGTTGTGTGGAGACACTGTGATCCATTCACCAGATGGATTAGAATCACATACTCCACCTTTAATTTAAACGCACTCAAAAAAAACAATCTGTTTGTAGACACTCACACAGTTGGCTTTTTTGCGTGGCATCGGATCATCCAGGACATCCAGCCAAGCAGATATTTCAGTCTGAGTCACTGACAGACAGACGCTGCCACACATAGACTCACGGATTACAGAAAAAAATGAGACAGGCTTCATGTTAGGAGTGACGTCTGAGGACATCTGAAATCTCTGCAAGTACATTTTTACGCCATACGGAGCGCTTTAATCCGGCGTTTTTCTTGAAATAAAACTGTGTCATGCATGAGAATGACACAGCACACGTCCAAGAATAGCTGCACCGCTCAGTCTTTCCTCTGACACATTATATAAATATATATATTTATAATTTCTGCGCAGTTGCAAACATTCAATCAGTCCTGAACCCACAGGTTACCTCAGAAATGTCACACAATTTGTTACCGCTGCAGTATTATCAATCTAAAAGTCGAAGGGTAAGCTGTTTATAGACATTTTTTACTGTCAATCCCAACTTTCTTTTTTTACAGCTGTTCCCTCCAAGGCTGTCTACGCAGGGAACGAGGCGCCCCGGCATCTCATTCTCCGCTGTTGAGACGGCGACAAGAGGATCAGCGGCTCAGCTGACCCACAAAAGGTTAAAAATCTGATTTTCTGCTCTCTTGTAAATGTAACCAGTGACTCATACCAGACTGCCTTCAAAGCTGGCTCCCACTTCCAAACAGTTTCTGGGCAAATGACCAATGCTATCAAAGAAAAAAGCTTTGATTCCCATGGCATGTTTATTGATCATAACACTGCCTTTTGATATGTGCTGCTAGAAGGGGAGCTCTCCCCTGAATATCAATGAAGTCCCACTGACAGGCAGATAGAGTGGGAATATCATCAAGGGCCTATTCATATTTCATGTTTTTCTATTGCAGCCTATTCTCTTCTGTTGTGTTCAATTCTGCCTGGCACTATTCATTTTCTGCTGTGTTTTTTTCCCCCTTCCACTCTCTCTCTCTCTCTCTCTCTCTCGCACTCGCCTATTTCAATCTTTTCTCACTTCTCCTCCTCTCTGCACTCACCTCCTCTAATTCTCCCTGTTCTTTTTCAAAGGATCAAACACCTAAAGCAATGATCAAAAGACACATCCTTTCTCTCTCTCTCCTTCTCTGTGTGTTATTCTGGTCTTCCACTAATGATCATTTGCAACAGTAGGTGTGAAAGTAATATAAGAGAGCCGCGCCACCGTGGGTTGTTTTTTTTTTTCTCTCTCTCTTTCAGTTCATGACTCCACTTGTGTTCGATTGAGGCGTTGAGAGAAAACAATGGCGTGAGTTGGTCGTATTTCTTTATAATACGTCTTTTGATGAGGCGAACTGACTCCGCTGCCCTTCTCAAATGGGGACAGTTTGCGAGGTTGCTTCAAGAGAAAAACCTCTTCACTTACAAATGTTTTCTGACTCCGTTAAGGTGCGTTTGTCTTTGCAGATGCTTCGAAATTAAAATTCTCATCTTTCCCAGATTGGCTGCTCCGTGTTTGATTACAGCTGTGAAATCTCTGTTACGCTTCGTTGCCACCGGATGCATCATCTTCATATTCTCGATCCAAGCGCAGCCCTCTCTGAGCACTATAGTCTTTTTACTACAGCTTGTGTGCCAGCTAATAAGCTCATATACTGTTTATAAACTGGAATGGAAAACGATAACCAGGGTTGGCTCGGGTTAATGTAAACAGCTACAAATACAAATGACACAGCTTGTTTTATTATTAGCAACCACTGGAATGTGTAGAAATGGAATCGAATGCACCTTGATGTGAAATAAAAATGGAAGTAGCTGCAAAACTTTAGGTTCCAGTGCACATAAAATGCACTGTTGGTCCAATCAAATTACATTCACAAAAACAACGCTGGCACAAGCTCCTCTCCTCGCTCTCCTCCCGCTTCGCCATGACGGCTCGCCTCAACGCCTGCATTACTGCTGATGCCTCACCGATCCGTCTGTCCGGCTCACGCTCTATTTTTCTCATGAGAAACTTCCTCCAAGTCGACCAGCGGCTCACCTCCAGAGCAGAGGGAGCAGTACCGCCGGTTCGAGGCAGAGAACTGTGGCTCACGAAAGGTCACGAAAAGTCCATTTTTAGTGCAACTTTTGTGGAGACAGGAACTTGTCATGCACATTTATATTCTGAATTGTTAACCTAATTGAGCAGCATCATGGTTAAATTGTCCAGTGCTTTGGTTTGTGGCCAAATATCCCCAAAACTATGATAATTCCTGTCAACTTCAGTCGCACTATGAGTTAGAATACTAACAAACACAATGAAGATGATAAAGATCTAATAAGAAAGCTGTCATTGTTACCATGATGCTAGCGCTGCATTTACCTCAAAGCCTATTTTTGCCCACGTTCGCTCCACTTGCAAGACTTTTTGTCTTCCTTTAATCCTTTGGTTGTAAGCAGCTGTGATGTACGAGCGCTGCCTTCTCCAAAGATTGATTCCTCCCCAATATCCAACAAGCTGCATCACCACACTGTGAACCCCAGAAAACACACACCTGACGCCAGGACTTCAAATGTAAAAGCTTGAATTAGTGATCAGCCGGTGGCAAAATGGCAGCTCTTATCACTACAAACTGCCTGTTTGATATTAGGAATAATCATGACGGACTGTTATGGCGACTGAAATCTTATTTCTGCCACGTTTCTCCTATTTGCGCTTAATCTATAAAAGGGCGACCGAGCTGTGTGTCGCGATGAATCCAAGCAAAGGGCACTCCAACGTGTCCATTACTGTTCTGAAGAGACATTTAAGATGTGAAAGAAATGGAATCTGTCTGCAGCCTTTCAGCGATGCAGAATTACACTGTCGATGCCGGATGCATAAATATTTCTGCTTGTAACAGCCTGCTGGGAGCCTGCAGAGCGTCTCAAAGTTTAATATAAAATCTGTTAAAGTTTGTACACCAATTTATGGCTGGAGTCACTGTATATTTAGTGTAGGAGGTATAAAATAAGAACTGGGTGCTGACATCACTTGACATTTAGAGCTGAGTGGCTGCGGTCAGCGCGAGGAAACTCATCTAATTCTCTCTTCACATCTGCTGCCCTCGTTTTTAAACTCGACTTTACGTAAGGATTTGCTCTCCTGTGCTTTGTCTGCTGTTTTAAAAGCTTTTCAGCGCTGAGAAGATAGAAATTCCTACAGAAACCTGAACACGTTATTTTTATTTATTTATTTTTTTTGTGGCACAATCACAGTAAAGCTGAACGAGTGGGAATATTGGCCTTTAACACCCAGAAGAGTCGACCTTTAACCTTAGTTCCTCGCTCATATAATCCATTCCCATCTCCCCCACTCTTCACACACGTGGATCAATAATACCATTTGCAATAATCCTGTTTGCTCTAACCCTCCTTGGTGAACCAGATAGATGGTAGATTAGGATCCCACCTGAAGCACGCGACGTCCGTGAACGCTGAGTCCAGTCTGCTCATTGTGGCTATAATGTAGCCCAAAACTAGTGTCTCTGGTTTTGTACACAGCACGACAACATGATCGTTTTATCCTTAAGGTGTTCTACCAGTGAAACATACAACTATTTCTTCTCAGTTTCCTTTCATTGATGGGTTGTTTTCAGTCTTTTTCGGTTTGACTAAAGCACCTGAATGTTTAGAAGAGCTTCTTTTGGAGCACATGGGAAACATGTTCCATAAAGTCCACCGTCTTCAGGCTTCCTTCTACCTCTCCAGGTAATCCTTCCCCTCTAAGTGTTGGAGTCCAAGGTTGGAATCAAACTGCAAACTCCTGACAAACCATCTTGTATATAATCTATGAGCAATCCCATGTTGTTCAAACTTATTCATTATCCTTGCAGCTGGGCAGAAAAACACCCTTTTGTATGAAGCCCGTTGTTGACGCTGCTACAATCAGTATTGTGATGTGAGGTTTTCTTGTGCGTGTTGAATTGATTTTTCCGACAAGTCTGACACCTGCATTGTTTACATCCATGTTTACTGGAAAACAGTGTTTGTCTTTGCTGCTTTTGTTGGCGCGCTATTGCGTATCTTTGTGTTGTACGGCCACTTCATGCTGTCTTTTATTATTGAGGAGTGTCGAACACAGTAAACAGACATGGCACAGGATATCCGGAGAACTTCCCACTGGGTCTGGGTTTCCGCTAAAAGCACGTCCAAATCAAAACTCCCCCAAAATCCTACGACTGTATCACTTAAAGTTGTTTTATTGATGAATATAAAGGTGGTCTGCAGAGGGATCCGTGCAGACACTTTCGGATTTGGGCGTTTGACGAACTTTACATTGAGCGTAGCCTCATGGATGTAGCGTGAATTGCACTCTACTGCCACCTGTAGGTCAGGATTGGTCCATAGCGAATAGAGGTCAGAGCCACCACAAGTTACAATAAACAGTCACTTGGTTGCTTGTGTTTAAAAGAGTTTCCTGATCCTGACTAATTCACAGAGGGAGATCCTTTGACTCTGTCTTTTAGCAGCTGTTTTGGTTTACTTATGCTCCTGCTGCTATAGAATATGTCAGAGAAAGATTAAGTATGTCCCAATAATAGCAGGTCAAACATTTTATGCTGAAAGATACCGGGACATCCTCCTACATCTGGTTATGTTTTGTCGCAGAATACATCACGTACTTCGCGTTGTCTTGCGCAGCTATAAACAAACTCTAAACTGCACAGTCCTTCAGTATGTGTAGGAGCTCGGCTTATGTCTTGGAGCTACTGAGATGTTCAGCCCACAGAAATGACCCGGTTGACACACTTAGCTTCAGTCTGTCACCTTATTGTGTGTTGTATTCAATTGAAAGTCTACAGGCTGCTCTTCGGTTGCAGAATAACAACCCTTTAATTAGTCCACCCATGCATGAATGTGAACAAGGTCTTTTCTAGTTCAATCAATAAGACAAACACAACTTGAAGAGCAGCTCCCCATTCTGAGGCCCAACGCCACAACAACAGTCGGCTTCCTGCTTACACACCTGAGCTCCAGGTATTAACACAGCGACACCCAGTTTACAGATACAGTATGTAACTATCGATATAGGAATGCGGCTTATTCTGCACCACAGACTGCGACAGATATATGAGCAAGACGGTCAACGCTTATGCTGCATCTCAAGGAAGCGCCGCGTCCCCATTGTGTCCATACTGCATGTGTGATTTGTAGGGCAGCCGCAGTAACACAAAAAACACCGACACCAAGCAGGAGACAGACAAGGCTTTGCAGAGAAGCCGCTCAGCATTCGTTCAGATTCAGTTTGTTCTGTTGAAACTGTTTCAGAGAGACGTTGAAATAACTGTGGTCATTCTGGAGGATGTAGGTCGAGGTGCAGTTGAACTGTATTGCATTATACAGAGTGGCGGTTCTATTATTTAGCCTGGTCTCACTGATATAAATGGATAAAATATGGAGGGGATGAAATATTTAAATTCGCCGGGCGGCCAGAAACACTCCAAATGAATGATAATTTTTGCTCCTCAACTGCTCGGACGTGTAAATAGGAAACTACTCGCTGTCAGTGATTGAATGTCGATATCGTGTTAACAGCTTATTTCCACGACCGACATCTAGACTTGTGACTGTATATTTCACTGGCTGGGGAACTTATCTGAACTCAAGAAACTGTTCATCGATAGTCATTCGTTAAAGAAAAGCGATTAAGACATCTTTTCATGCTCGGAGTCGAAGCAGAAACACCAAGCGAGACGTCAAAAACGATTCATTCTGCCGAACTTTTGGCATTTTTAAACACAACTTTCCACGTATTGCTTCAGCCGCCTCTCCGTCTTCTTTATGACGCCATCCGTCCTTCTCGCTGCGCTTTTATTGAACTGTACTAAACCAGGCAGCTCAGAACAAACCCATCTGACTTTAATGGCCTCAAGAGAAGCAAATGATCCTTAATAGAGAGTTTTAATTTTATAATCAGGGAAAAGAGGGTGGAGGACAATCTACTCGTATTTTCTGTCTGGTTTTTTTCTCTTCTACACTTTCTCTTTTGGCATTTTCTCACCTCTGTATCCTTTCTTTCGTATCTCGGCCTTATTTTTTTTTTTTTTCTCCCCTCTCCTTCACCTCCTTGCACCTCTCCTCTGGCATTTTCTCACTCTCCTCCAACCTCCCCTTCCTCTTCTCCCCCCCTTCTTCTTCCTCTCAGCTCCCCTCACCTCCGACCTCCTTCTCCTTTCTCGCCCATTTTCTCATCCATCCTGTCTTAAACCCACTCCCACCTTCACCTCCTCCTTCCTCCCTCCTTCCTCCTCCTCTTCTGCCCGGCATGACGTGGGACCAGATCAAGGAACTGTGTTGCCGGGAGTAACAGGGATTGAGAGCGACGCGTTGGAATGCAACTCCAGCCGAGCCCCTGAGAACAGGAGGAGGAGGAGGAGGAAGAAGGTGGAGGAAGGGGAGGTTGAGAGCAAGTATTTCCACTTTATCCCTGTGCACTGTCTCCCCTCCACCACCACCACCACCTTCCAGTTCTCTTTTTCTTGCCCTTTTCTGTTTTCACCTTCATCTCGTCCTCTCCAGTTCTTCACCTGCCTCTCACCTCATCTTTTACCTCACACTGCTTGTTTCTTTTCTTCTTTAAGGAAAAAAAAAACCCCTCTCTACTCCAGAGTCTGACTTTTCTGTTTTATCAGGCTGCATTTTGTGTGTTTGTCTGACAGTGTAAATGCCAGTGCAAAAAAAAAAAAAAAGAGAGAGAGAAAGAGGGAGAGAGAGGAGGGCAAACACATGGAGATGCAGATGGAAACACATTCACACATTCACACACTGTCTCTACTTTATCAGCAGAATGAAAGTGCTTTCTGGCGGTATTTGAATGAGACAGAAAAAAAAAAAAAAAAAACCCTATTCAGCCCCTCATGCCCGGCTCTTTTATTAACACTGCGCGTCACTGAGGCGACATAAGCCTCCCCTCCCTCACCCTCCTCTCTGTCTGTCCTCCCCCCCTCTCCCTCCCCTCACATAACCAGAGGGAGGTCTCCTGTTCAGGTATGATGATGATGATGCCCCCTCCTCGCTTTTCTTTTTTTTTTTTTCTACCCCTTTTTTTTTATTATTATTATTTTTTGATGGCTCCTCCTCACTCGTGGTGCTTTTGTTACCTCACCCATTCCTCCTCCTCCCCCCTCCTGTCCTTTTCCACCACACCTCCCTCCCTCCTCTCACTTTTTTCTCGCCCCTCTCTCCCTCTCCTGTCTGTTTTCGCCTCCGCCGCTGAATGGGAAATACGCACAGATGCGTAAAGGGGCGGTCAAACTCCACATACCCGCCGGTGGCAGCGCCAGCATCACTAAACCCCCGGTGTCTTTTGGACGAGAGCAAAGGGGGGAAAACGAGCTACTACTGTTATTTTTTAATATTATTATTATTATGATTTTTGGATAAAATCTTCAGGCCTCGAGCAGCCCACCTGTTTGAAGCCTTGGACCTTGTTTTTGCTCGGAGGGCGCAGCAGCAGCAGCAGCAGCAGTCCGGACGCAGGGAAGGGAAACGTGGGGTTGCAGAGTCAGAGAGGAGGTGTCCCGGCTCGGATGCATGGATGCTCGCTTCTTCTTCTTCTTCTTCTTCATTTATATATTTTTTTTACATTTTATTTATATCCTTCCACCCCCTCGAGCTGCTGCTCGTCAGTGGCGATCCAGAAATAGCAGCAGCTCGTCTGGAGGTGGCGTGAGGAAGCGTCTGAGAGCAGATTTATTTACCGTAGTTGTGTTTTGAGCCCCGCTTTGTGCGATTCCTTATTTTTCTGCCCATCTCGTCGCCTCTATTTTCGAGGTTTTTTTTTTTTTCCAGCTTTGATGCCACTTAGTCTGCCGGAGTCGCACTAATTAGCGGCCTGATTGACAGCTCGGTAATTGGATTTATTTCATATCCGCTCCTTGAAGTTGTGAAGCCTCTTAAAGCGCGACAGGAATGGTTTCTCAGGCTTTATTTCTTTAGAAAACAATAATAACATACCTACTCTAGACTTGTATGGATTTTTTTTTTCTTTTGGGGGGCTGGGTGGTGGTGGGGGTGGGGGGGGGTGACTCTAATTTTGATGCAGCTTCTTGCCAAATTCTCATTCTTGGCTTTAGAGCTTTAGAGGCCCAAGAATTCCGGAGAGCAGACAGAAAATACCATGTCCAACCTAATCTGCACTGCAAGAAATGTGTCTGTTAGTGAGTCTGTAATCAGCGTTAATCTCTTTTAACTGTCATTTGTTTTAGGAAGATTGAAGAAACAGAAGGGGATCTGCACGCTGCTCATAGTAGTGGCTTCTAAACTGCTGTTAGAAAAAAAAAGAAGAAGAGAGAGACCACAACACTTGTTAATCTGTTTGCAGCTCCAGAGGACAACAGGAGGACAACAGGTGCCACCAGCGCTCATCGGTGGGCCCTGATCACAGCGAATTACTTCAAGGATTTAAATCTCATCCTTAAAGTTGGATTTACACTAATAGGAAATGTCTTGTTTTCATTTTTATATCCTTTGTAGCACGATCTGGTCCCATCTTGTAACTTACTTAAAAAAGAAAATACCCATCACACACACACACTGCAGATCAGTTTATGTGCAGTGTGTGTGTGGAGAGTTTCAGGATTTGTTAAAAGTGGTCCATTGGACTTGCTGCTGATGCACGTTTCCAAGAAGCAAACTTATCTCAGTTTACCAAAAATGAACGTGCACCAAAGCGTTTTGAGATATTTTGTCTGTACTTCTGCTCGCGAAGGCACGTGGCTGAGTCTTAATTTCATTCTTTCTCTTTTTCTTTCTTTTCCAACAGGAACAGGTACGTGGATTGCAGGTTACATTTGTGATGTTGTGTTTTCACTATGTACAGTTTTTGCCCTTGGAAAACTTGAATGGAACAAATCCGGTGCACTTATGGTTGAGGAGATGATGCTGATAGAGCCGATGGATGCATATAGGGAAGGAAAAGTATCCTCGTGTCCAAAAAGAGACTTTTTTAGTGCACCATTTACATCATGTCTGTGTTTGAGGGTCAGAATTCTTCGTGTTTTGAGGAAAAATCTTGCCAAGAGCTGCACAGCTGGAAATCCAGCTGCCTTGGAGACAACGCCGTGGGGAGAAAAAACACAGTTCTGTTTTTTGTGGACCTGTTGCCACACCTCAACACATCCTTGATGAGGCTTCATGTGCTCCCCAGTCCGACTTACACACCATTTATCTCCTGATCAGTCCTTGTCCCAGTGTGATGCTGCAGTGTGCAGCACTGTGCCTCATCTTCTGCCAGCTGCTTCTCCTCTCTGGGTGTCCATGTCCTTCACCTGCTGTTATCCTGTTTTCCAGTTCTGGCAGCCTCGGGGGGGTTTTATTTGAATCTCTTTCACTCTATCATCTGACTCTGTGAATGTGTGTGTGTGTCTGTGTGTGTGTGTCCTTGCTCTTAAAATCCAGTCTTCCCAATGCCCAGTGCACTGTATGGCTTTTTATTCCTATCTGACTGTACTGATGGTTCATATAGGGATGGAAGCCATGCAGTGCGCTGGGAGCACCGCGCACTGGACCATGGACTGAAGCCCTGTCACCTCACACACACCTACACACACATACGATACACAACTATATGTATAAGCACACTCTGAGGAGCCAACATTCTCTCAGAAGCCAACAAATGCATGCACACGTCCAGGAGACCGTGAAGCGAAAAGCTGTCACACGCTCTCTCAGAAATATGGATGCACATGCTCCACACATCACCATGCATTCATTTATGCGTATGCATGCAGCAGGTGTGCATATGTACGATGCATGCCCCCCCTCTCCCCCCCTCACCCCACGGCCCCCCATCAGGCCTCCCCGACTGCAGCGAGTCGGTCTGAAGCTGTCTGACTGTATCAGCTGACAGGCGGCTCTCTGAAGTGAAACGCACACACCTGCCAACAACCTGATCGATACCGATCACAACAGAGCCGAATGAAAATTAAATTGAACTGAAATGAACTGAAATTGATTCAGAACGTGGAGGCAGAGCTCGTTTCAGAGGAGTCGCCCAGGACCCCATCGCAAAATAACTAGATGAAGAATTCACTCAGTCATGGTCTTTTACCCACTTAAGTCTTATTCAGGGTCCCAGCGGGATGAAGACAGTCTCCCAGCAGGACGCACGGATGACCAGAGCCGCAGTCACGTCTGCAGCCGGGAC
>NW_007578971.1:80647-81516 GCF_000690725.1 Stegastes partitus | reverse complement strand
TGCTTGGACACAGACAGTTTCATTTTTTGGGAATAACTTCTCTGGCTTTGGAGAAACCTCTTTCACTTGTTTACTATGACTATATATTCTATCATTATTTACAGGTATGTTATTGGAAGAGATCAGCCCCAAGTGTTGCCATACAGGGGAAACCCTTCTCCATTTAGGCTCCATTTTTGCCAATTTTGCGGTGATTTACTGCGCTTTATGTTAATAAGTCACGCCAACACTGGAACCACTTCCTGAACCAGCGAGGCTTCATACGTCACCAGTGACATCACTCACCGCCTAACAAAGCCAGCCTCGATCCGCCCTTCACGAAGGACTTCCTGGATTTCTCGACACACGCTACGAAGCCTCAGCACAGTACATCTTATCACTAGTTTTTGATTTGCAAAGTTGTTCAGGCGACATGCCAAAGACCAGACAGAGCGCAGAAACAGCGGCCACTACAAAGACACCGAAGCAGGTGCTGAAGAGCCGCGCAGCAAAACCGAGAGCGTCGAAGAAAGATGCAGGTAGGACGTGTGAGGACACAACAAATCTGTCCGTAGATGTAATGATAATACATCTTATATCTCCTTCTCTGTGTCTCAACGGATGTCGAGTTAAGTCCCATTGTTCTGACTGACTAGTTGGGCGTTCCAGATACTTATATCCTTAAGGGGCCATTAACACCTGAGTTTCGATTCCTATTGGGGCTTTGTTGCTCCTCAACCTCGTTGATGACGAGTCAGTCAGAACGGATGAAGCCTCTTGGATTAGAGGTGAAACATCTTCAAGGAACTCAAGCAAGTACAGTTGCTACGATTAATCTATGAGAGAGAAATTAGTGATGGGTAGATGAGGCCTCATGTGGCACATTACCC
>NW_007578971.1:72843-79499 GCF_000690725.1 Stegastes partitus | reverse complement strand
GTTAAGGCGAAAACTTTTTATTTTTATTTTTGATGCAAGTTCTCCAAGAACAGAATTAAACAACAAGGAAATAAAAACAACTACCTTGTTTGTTGAGATAAGATCAAAATGGTATCGGTCACGTGACTTTCTTCAAGCGATACGCGCACCGATACGAGGTTTCGCTCCATGAGCTCCAAACATGCCCCGACGCATCACTCGAAAAAATTCAACCTCACGCTTAGTTTTGTGTTCGACTGAGGTTTGTTTTCTGTCAACTTGTCATCATTTGCACATTTCTGGCCAATCAAACCTCTTTGCGTCATTTCTCCCAGGCTAGATTTACAATTTATCAGTTGCTAAATACACCATGCTAGAACATAGTGCTTGTAGAGTTATGAAACATGGCGGGTTGCCAGCACAGGCAGAAGTTATATTGAAGGCTCCAGTATTTCAGATAAAACTTGTGCTTGATTCCATTCGATAAAACTCCTCACATGTAAATAAATACATACAGTGAAATGATAATGTGACATAAATGTGATGCTGTGACAGGATTCCAGCGCTGTTTTTGTTCGTTTGGAGAGAAACACCAGTCTCACTCCAACCTGATACTTTCTGGTGTTTGTTTTTATCCGTCCTCAGTGGTTGGAAATGCAAAACTTGTTAATATTGTTTAAAGACGCTGCATGAACATCCGGTATGGAGGTGCAAGGATGGGTGACGTGCATGGTTACTGGTGTGGATCTGCAGGCCCTGATACGCATCTGTGCTCCACTTTCTGAAAAACCTGCTTTGTAAAATGCTGGTGTTTCTGTAAATGTTGTTCTTTTTTTTTTTTTTAACACAGGCTACATCGTTCTCAGCCGTCACTACCATGCTGGTGTGTCTGCCTTAAGCCATGGGTTTTTATTTATTTCTTAGGGCCCGAGCACTACAGTGCGTAGGATCCTCCCCACTGCACAAAGACACGTCGCAGTGACGTCTTTTCTTAGTCGTTTTTGGACGTCCAGTTTTGGTCATAGGCAGGTGCAGACTGTAACGCCAGAAGACGTCTTTTTCCGACGTCTACCGAGCATCTAGTATTGAAGGAATCTTTTTTCCTCTCTGGAAGCTCTTTTATCTGTTTTGAACATTTTTTTCTCTCAAAAACTGGCTCACAGTGTAAATGCAGTGCTGTCATGCTGACAAAGAAAGGCAAAGATAGTTGTTATCTTGTTTGTTTATCGTGATTGTACTTCTGTTTTGCATTAATTTGGTTGAGGTTCATTGATGGCAAATACAGCAGCTGTAAATTACAAGGATGTGAACTAACTGTAAGTAAAAGGAAGAAGCTTGAAAGCCACAAACTACACAGTCACACACAATTATTAGTCAAACATAGGAGCTTAAAAAACAAACATCTTTCTGTGTGTCCATCTAGATAGTGACTTCGCAGAGAAAGAGGAAAAACTTGAGAGGAAGGTCAAGCCCAAGCCGCGTTCGTCTTTAAAGCGAGCGGCAGGGAAAACCTCGTCTTCCAAACCCACCTCCAGCGCCGCCGTCAAAACTACTAAATGCTTCCAGTCGCCGGTGAAGGAGGAGGAGGACAGCGAGGATGCTGGGAGGAGAGTGGTAGGCAAGTGAGAGATCTGTAAAATGGTTTTTATTTTTTGTATACCAAAGTGATAAAGTTGGAAAATGTAATTTTCAGAAAGGCTGTATCATGTTGAGAGAACGATGGGCGACAAGGTGAAAACTTTGTGTGTTTGTGTTGATCAGTGTTGCCTCACCTGATTATACCTAAACCACCAATACACTTCCACCCCCCATTCGAGTTCAAGCCCGAGAAATTGGTGACCATGGACGATTGGTGAGTGAATATGTGTAATAAAGTGCTGAATTAACATGTGGAAGATTGTTTAGCAGTGATACTTGCTGATGTGAACAAAAGTTTACATTCACGTGTAAAGACCAGTCAAGTCAGCTTTATTGTCAGTTTGGCCATGTGTACTTACAGAGAACTGAAATTGCAATACTCTGAGGTCCCACGGTGCAAAATGAACATCGAAGAAAAGTATCCAAAGAAAAATAGAGCATAGCTATAAACAGGATATAGACAATAAACATTGAATGCAACTCTAGCTAGAAACAATAGACAATAAGGTGCAACATTGGAGTGTTCAGATGTGTTATTGGTAGTAAATAGGTTGTTGATATCATGGCAGCCTTGAGATTTCAATTACTCCTGCACTCCTGTAACTCGTTCCATGATAAAATCTTTCTTCTTTGTCACAAAAAGCAATCAAGCATTTTGGTCTTCCATAGATTTATTGTAGATCTTCTGTAAATGTGACAAAAATCTGCTGAGTCAAAAATAATACCTACAGCAACTTGAATTATCAGTGATGGTGATGTAGAAAGTCTAGGAAATGTAATTTTCTCAGTGGCTTGACCTCTTAACTTCCCACTTTAGTATTGTTCAGGGTCCCAGCGGGATGAAGACAGTCTCCCAGCAGGACGCACGGATGACCAGAGCCGCAGTCACGTCTGCAGCCGGGACAGATTCCTGAGGGAACGTGGAATGAAAATGAGACGGGAATCACATCAAACGCACTTCTAGTCAGTAAAGTTAGACGAACTTTAGTTAAATGTTAATGTGCCAGTTCCAGGAAAACAAACAGTATATTCACAATACCTTCATAGCGGTACAGAATGTAACATTTGGACAAGAGCAGAATTTAATCACCTCCTAAAGACAGAAAAATTGCAGTTGTACCATGATGTGACCTGCTGTATATTCACTCCTCAAGTGACATAGAGTAGCAACAGATAGAGACTTAACTCTGCTCCAGATGACCAGAGATGAGCATTTCTGCTGCTTTTTTTCACATCAGTGATTTGTCCTCGCTCACCAGTTGATTTGAACAGACCCACGGCCTCTTGTCCCTGTTGTCAGCATCATAAATCATATTCTTCTCCTGTTTTTGTCTGAATATTACTTCTTCTCAACACATTATTCCAGACACGATGATTCTGTGGATTAAAATAAATATAGAACAAGAAAAAATCCATTTCAAACCTTCTCATATGTTAGATTTTCACACTTTTGTTAAGTAAAAATAACATAACAGGTGATTTTTGTGTGTACAATATTGGAATTAAATCATACATGTTGATGTGGACACCATATTACATAGTTTTGAACCTCCCACATTCAGGACAGCCACTGGTTTCTATCAGACAGAGGTTATAAGTGGCTCACACATATTACAGGTGAGAATTCACAGCAATATGGTGTAACTATTAACCTGAAATGTGCTGAATAAATCCATCACATTTTATTAAGGCTGCATCAAAGTCATGTTATTATTATGTAAATGAAACTGATGAAGTCGAAGAGACGAAAGCTGCTGGTAAGATTCAATTTCAATTCAATTCAATTTTATTTGTATAGCGCAGTTTATAACACGTTATCACACAGCGCTTAACAAAGTAAGGTGAGTAGCTTTTGGACTTCCTTTGAGCAAGCAGTTGGCAACGGTGGGAAGGAACCAAACCAAAAACCTCCAGGAGAACCAGGCTCAGGAAGGACGGCCATCTGCCTCGACCGGTTGGGTGAGAGTGGGGATGAGTGGGGATGAGTGGGGGTGGGGAACAGGATAGCAGATGGAGAGCCGTAATAGAGCAGAGCAAGAGATATGAATATAAGTATTTTGGGGATCGGTGAGGCCAGTGGCTGGAGGTCAGGGACGTGTAGCTCCGGATCCAGAGACGTCCGCAGGGAGCACAGGACCTCGGGGGAAACGCAGAGTTAGTGACATTTAATGGTGGTTACAACAATATGGAAGGAAGAGAGAGGAGAGGAGAGGAGCTCAGTACATCATTAGAATCCCCCGGCAGTCTTTAAAGTTTTTAGTTTTTAACTCCAGTGTTTCCTTAGGGGGGGGTCCTCCACACTGGGGGCTGTGTCCGGTCTGCTGCTGAGGGTGCCGTCTGTTGGTCCCTCTGGCCCGGCTGGTTGGGGGGCTCCCCACCTCGTTGTGGGGATCCCCCTGTCTGCCGGGTTGGGGGGGGTCCGGGTGCCGGCGCCCCCAGTGGTCATGGTCTGCGACTCCTCCCGGTGTGGATGGCCCCAGTGGTAGATTTTCCCACAATCCCTCAGTGCCATGCCATGCTTCCTTTAGTCTAGTGGTGAGTGTGTGTGTGTGTGTGTGTGTGTGTGTTTGTGTGCATTTGCCATATGTGTATGCGTATGCATGGAGAGTGGGAGGGATGGGTTTCCTTTTACAAAAATGTTTTAAATGCCATAAAGCACTTTGTGTTGTTGCAAGAAAAGTGCTATATAAATAAAATTGGATTGATTAATTGATAAAGCTATAGCAGCATAACTAAGGGACAGTTCAGGTGATCCTCTAGCAGCCCTAACGATAAGCTTTATCAAAGAGAAACGTTTTATGCACAACCTTAAAAGCAGAGCGGACGTCTGCCTCCTGAACCCAAACTGGGAGCTGATTCCATCAGACAGGAGCTGATAACTGAAGGCTCTGCCTCCCATTCTGCTTCTGGAAACTCTGGGAACCACAAGTAGACCTGCAGTCTGAGAGCGAAGTGCTCTGTTCGGATGATACGGTACGATAAGATTTTTAAGGTAAAATGGAGTTTGGTCATTGAGAGTTTTATATGTTAAAAGCAGGATTTTAAATTCTATCCTGGATTTTACAGGGAGCCAATGAAGAGAAGCTGATACAGGAGAAATATGAGCTCTCTTACTGGTTCCTGTCAGAACCCTGGCTGCAGCATTTTGGATCAGCTGGAGGTTTTTAAGAGACTTTTTGGGATATCCTGATAATAAGGAATTACAATAGTCCAGTCTAGAAGTTATAAATGCATGGACTAGTTTCTCAGCATCATTCTGAGACAGGATGTTCCTGATTTTCACATTTTTACGTAAATGAAAAAGGCTGTCCTACAAGCTTGTTTTATATGGCTATTGAACGACATGTCCTGGTCAAAAATAACTCCAAGGTTCTTTACAGTAGAACTGGAGGCCAAGGCAATGCCATCTAGAGTAGCTCGGAGGCTGCAGAACTGGCACGATCTTGACCAGGTTGGCAGGAATGGCAGATATATTTGATTACCACTAAATCAGATGAAACATTTACAAAATCTGGCGGCCCTTTAACGCCAGCTGTCTTTAAACACTGGAGCCTGGAGTTTCTCTACAGTTGAACTCATTATGTATGCTTGTGGCTAAATGCTTGGAATATAAAAATAAACAGACCACGTTGGTGCCAGATGGTTGTGAAGCGACGCAACACGACGTCTGTTTTGTGAAGCCCCATGAACGTAGATCTTCATATGTCACCGCGAGGCAAACTGTCAGGATGACACTTTAATACGAGGAGCTGGAATGGAGACAACGGCCTCTTCGGTGGCCTCACCTGAGCATCTCGCCTGTGATTTGTTGAGCTCTTAAACTCTAAATATGGCGTAGCACCGCCCCCTACTGTCCAAGTCTGGTGCTGCATGTTTGTAAAACAGCAGGACTGATGTAAATATAACTTCTTGTCAGCTCTGTGGAGAATCTGAAGAGTTTCACCCTTCAAGGTCCACTGATACAAAGTCATATATACCATATCTAGATTTTCTAAAAGCTATATCTGGGTTTTTTTTTCTTTTTCTAAGACCACATTTACATCGTCAGTGTAACCCAATAGGGTGGTAGATAGGTAGAGATTAATAAATACTTTTTTCATCCACTTGGGGAAATTCAAGGTGTCCAGTAGTTTACACATATTACATGTAAGAAAAAAACGAACAAGTTAGGATGCAAGAAAAAACAATAAACGGTGTGAGCAGAATCTAAAAAGGTATAAATACTGTATGACAAAAACAAAAATAAGTGTGTAAATGTGTGTACAGGTTCAGTCATGAGCTCACACAACCTGCAAATTTTGCTCCTCTCTCTGTTTTATTCAGCTGGATATGTCATGATTCAAGTAAGTAAAGTGACTTAAATATCTTTTTTAGTTATTATAGCAATGTCTAGAATATGTAGATATTTAGTTACTGTACATTAGTGCTAGTTTTAGTGGATTTAATACTAGTACTTATGTATATTTTGGTTTATTTTCTTTTATCTTTTCCTCTGATATTCCTTAAATGTTTGCAGTATTCCCTCGCCGTTGTTACTATGCAACTTTCCCGACTGCAGGATTAATAAAGGCTTATCTTATTTTAGCTTATCTACTGTACATTTATTCGCTAGTATTGCAATTTAATACATCTGTGTGTGAGTGGTAGTAAAAGTAGCATCTTACATGTTCACATAAGGGAAAAAAACAAAAACATACTACTAATAGAGCTAGAAAAACGTATTTTCTCTATTAACATTTTGAGTTTACACCAGAATTGAATGATTTTATAAATTATTTCTGGTTGCAGCACTTGAATATTTTTCTGTAGCGGTATGTGTGTCTCTATCAGTTTTTGAAAAGTACATTTAGTGGATGAATCTGGGCTCATTGCTTGCTGAATGAGGCAGAAACAGGGTCGGGGGATCTTTGTGGATTTGTTCGGGTGTGAACGTTCTTCAATGTGCGGATGTAAGTGCTCTGGAGCAGCTGCATGTATTTGTTTAAGCAGAGAGCACAATAGGCTAGCCAGATAGTATTGTGTGTTTTCTGTAGAAAGTT
>NW_007578971.1:70492-72208 GCF_000690725.1 Stegastes partitus | reverse complement strand
AATCCTGATACAGTCGCAAGAGAACTGCCACTTGGGAGAAGATTTGTTCTTCAGCATGAATATGACCAGTTACATACTACAAAAGCTACACAGAAGGTGAACATTCTGGAGTGGCCAAGTGAGAATTTGTAGCTGGACTTGAAAATGGGGTGTTCACTCGTGATTCCTGAACAACTGGACATCTGTACACCTGTAATTGTGGCAAAAGGTGCCTCTATTAAATACTGACTTGAAGGGGCAGAATAGTTATAAAATTACATATTTCATATTTTCAATAAAAAATATTACTTTAATTTTACTCTGTTTTTGCTTTTAGACTTGTTTTCTTAAAAAAAAAAACACGACAAACTAAATCAATTATGATGAAATATCTAAAAGCAGTACAATGGGAGAGAATATGAGAACATGATTTTATGATTTGTAGCATCTCTGTACCACCACGGGGCTCATTTAAAATTGTACGGAGGGACAAAAAGGTTAAAAAAAAAAAAAAAAAAATGTTAAAGAAAAAAACAAAAAAAACATTTTGATTATAAAAATGAAAACACAAAAACATAAAACAAACAAACAAAAAACAATATTCCAACAGCGAGGCTTCTTTGCGCTGCTGAAAAAAGGCACCAAAGAAGAAGAAGGAGTCGGAAGTGACGTCAGAGCCCGGCCTCCAAACAGAGGGCTGCCTCTGTTATGAAAACTCCTGAGAGAAATGTTGGGTAACCGCTGTCTCCGGGCCTTTATACAACTCCACATGGGCAGATAAGTGACGGAGGCTCGTCTAGACATCCTCAAGAAGTGTTGTTGATTTACAAAGTTGTTCAGGCGACATGGCAAAGAGCAGGCAGAGCGCAGAAACAGCGGCCGCTGCAAAGAAACCGAAGCAGGTGCTGAAGAGCCGCGCAGCAAAACCGCGAGCGAAGAAGAAAGATGCGGGTAGGAAGTGTGAGAACACAACAAATCTGTCCGGAGATGTGATGATAATACATCTAAAATCTCCTTCTCTGTGTCTCAACGGATGTCCAGTCAAGTCCCAGTTATTCCTGCAGCACGTTTAGAACCACAGCCACTGAGCCAAAGTGGTTTCCTGCAGAGACATGAGAGTAACGTTATGATTGAAGCTGACAAGTGTAAATATGGAGGTTTAAGCCCAGTGGTTTTATTTATGGCGTGAATTTACCTGATTAAAATCAATATTAAGAATAGAAATCCCACAAAAAATGATGTAGTAGTAATGTAGTAATGCAACACAATGCCTCCATTGTGTGCAAGGTAAGGAGGACTTTGAACTTTATATTTCCCATTCATCTGTAATCTACACCGTCAAACTCCTTATCTTAGTCTACATTCTATGATTATAGTACTTTTTTTTTTTTTAAACACACCTTGTTTATGTCTTTAAACTGCTGCAACACTGCAAGGAATGAAAAGAATACTTTCTGTCCATAAAGATGCAATTTTATGTCACTATGAAAAATATAAAAGTTAAGGCCGTACTGTATTAATGAACTTCATTATTTAATATTTATGTTAAATTTGGACTGTAAAAGGCTTTATGTTTTCCTTTTCTTATTTTTATTTAATATGCCATTTTATTTTGGGATTTTTTTTTCTAGTATGTATTTTCAAAATAGTGTTTATTTCATTTTTTTTCTGCTGCAACACATCTATCTATCTATCTATCTATCTATCTATCTATCTATCTATCTATCTATCTATCTA
>NW_007578971.1:67482-70287 GCF_000690725.1 Stegastes partitus | reverse complement strand
AGAGGTGAAACGTCTTCAAGGAACTCAAGCGAGTCCAGTTGCTACGATTAATCCACGAGAAGGAAAATATTAAACCTCACGCTCACGTTTGTGTTCGACTGAGGTCTGTTTTCTGCTCAACTTGTCATCATCTGCACATTTCTGGCCAATCAAACCTCTTTGCGTCATTTCTCCCAGGCTAGATTTACAATTTAACAGTTGCTAAATGCACCATGCTAGAACATAGCAGGTTGCCAGCACAGGCAGAAGTTATATTGAAGCTCCAACATTTCAGATGACTGTAACATCAGTAAATGGAAAAACTCGTGCTTAAATCCATTCGATAAAACTCCTAACACGTAAATAACATTTAGTGAAATGATAACGTGACATACATGTGAAATCAATACGACAGGATTCCAGCGCTGTTTTTGTTCGTTTGGGGAGAACGCACCAGTCTTACTCCAACCTAATACTTTCTGGTGTTTGTTTTTATCTGTCCTCAGTGGTTAGAAATGCAAAACTTGTTAATGTTGTTTAAAGATGCTGCATGAACATCCGGTGTGCAGGTGCAAGGATGACGTGCATGGTTACTGGTGTGGATCTGCAGGCCCTGATACGCATCTGTGCTCCACTTTCTGAAAAACATACAAAATGCTGGTGTTTCTGTAAATGTTGTTCTTTTATTAACAAAAGTTGCATCGTTCTCCGCCGTTAGTAACATGCTGGTGTGTTTGCCTTACGCCATGTATTTTTATTTATTGAGATATTTTTTTTATTTTATCTCTGCTCTTGTCACAGTTTTAAAATGCAAGTTTGCACACTTCAGTGCTTTATAGAAGCAGTATTATCTCAGTTGTGCTCTTTCTTGTGTATCTGTTATATGAGCTGTAGACTTTGTTTTATGTCTTTTTATTCCTTTCACGTTTTGCCACAAGTGATGCCTAAACTGTGGATATAATTCACATGAACAGACCAACCAGAAAGGAATCTTTTTCCCTCTCTGGAAGCTCTTTTATCTGTTTTGAACATTTTTTTCTCTCAAAAACTGGCTCACAGTGTAAATGCAGTGCTGTCATACTGACAAAGAAAGGCAAAGATAGTTGTTATCTTGTTTGTTGATCGTGATTATACTTCTATTGCATTAATTTGGTTGAGGTTCATTGATGGGAAATACAGCAGCTGTAAATTACAAGGATTTGAACAAACTGTCAGTAAAAAGAAGAAGCTTGAAAGCCACAAACTACACAGTCACACACAATTATTAGTCAAACATAGCAGCTTAAAAAACAAACATCTTTCTGTGTGTCCATCTAGATAGTGACTTTGAAGAGAAAGAGGAAAAACTTGAGAGGAAGGTCAAGCCCAAGCCGCGTTCGTCTTTAAAGCCAGCAGCAAGAAAAACCTCGTCTTCCAAACCCACCTCCAGCGCCGCCGTCAAAACCAGTAAATACTTCCAGTCGCCAGTGAAGGAGGAGGTCGACAGTGAGGAGGACTTTGACATGGAGACCTCACCACCGCCACCAAAGTTTAAAATGAGTGCCAAGAAAGCGGAGAAAACAAAAGAAGAAGAAGTGGAGGAGGACAGTGAGGAAGATGAGGATGATTGGGAGGAAGTGGAAGGCAAGTGAGAGATCTGTAAAACGGTTTTTATTTTTGTGGAAAACATAATTTTCAGAAAGGCTATAGCATGTTGAGAGAACGATGGGAAACGAGGTGAAAACTTAGTGTGTTTGTGTTGATCAGAGTTGGCTGAACCGCTGGGTCCAGTTGAACCACCAGAACCCGTCCTGCCATCTGAGTCCGTGGAAATAGAGATTGAGACCCCAGAAGTGAGAAAGAGGTGAATGAATATGTGTTAGAAAGTGCTGAATTAACACATGTAAGATTGTTTAGCAGTGATATTTACTGATGTGAACAAAAGTTTACATTCACGTGTAAAGACCAGTCAAGTCAGCTCTATTGTCAGTTTGGCCATGTGTACTTACAGAGAACTGAAGGCTTTCAAGAGGAAATATTCTAATTATGTTGTTTTTGTTCCAACAAAACCCATCTCATCTGTCTGTACAGTACAGAAAACTGAATGGACAATCAGTTATGCTACACTGCATGTTCTGTCCTGTAAAAGTCACCAAACGTGAATTTCACATCAGCTGATTAACATTAAAATTGAGCAGGAAGTCCTTTTTAAAATATGTTTCTTATGCAACAGCATCTGTCTTATAATGTGCCAAATTTTGTTTACTCATCAAGTTGATAACTGCACATATAACTAAATATGCACACACATGTATTTGTCACGCAGCTCTTTGTGTCTCCTAATAATATTTATTCCTGATTCTCCAGACAGAAGAGGCAGGCAGAGTTTGAGAATTACCTGAGGCGGATGATGAACCGATACAAGAAGGACGTGTGGATAGACACACACAAGGTGAAAACAGACACATCTTCCTGCGTGGTGCTTTTCAGTTATTCATTTGATGTGTCATCGCAGTTGGGTTTGGGGTCATTCCTAACCTCTAATCGGTCTCTCAGGTCCACCTCATGTGCCTGATAGCCAGTGGGATGTTTCGCAACAGACTGTGCAGTGAGCCGGACCTGCTGGCCATCACTCTGTCCCTGCTGCCGGCCCGCTATGGCAACGTGGAAAAGGAGCGCGTCGACCTGAGCTTCCTCTCTCTGCTGCTCAAATGGTGAGTGCTTGTAGACTGTGTCGTGGTGCCTGAAGTTGTGTTATTGTCAGAGTGGAGAAAAAATGAAAATACTCACGAGAGACAGTGAAAAGTTGTTTGACCTGGAGCAACCGAAACGTTCGTAACAACCATC
>NW_007578971.1:38608-63757 GCF_000690725.1 Stegastes partitus | reverse complement strand
TAATAGAAAATGTCACACTGAGGCTTATCGAAGGTTAAATCCTTGCAGAGGTCAGTGGCAGCAGCATTTTATTACACTTTATAATCACCTGCTTTCATTCTTTCTGCAGGATTTAAGTTGGTCATTTAGAGGTGGTGTTGCTGATCGACATAATTTGATGATTTTTAGTTTCTTGCAAGTTAATGTTAACATTGCTGGTGTGAATGCTGCTTTGCATTAAGAAGCGTTTACCACATCTGTAAGTTAGCTAAAAAAAGATGAAACCAAATTTAACTGGTATCAATGCCCTGAACTGGCTTGTCACAGAAAAAATCACACTCGTTTGATTTATATTTGAGTTCACAAAGTAATTATCTGTTGCATTTGTTGTTTCACTCTTTCAATTCTTTGAACAAATCGACAAGTCTGCAGGCGAAATGCTTTGCGTTGGCAATCACAGTCTCAGTACCGACAGGCATATGGTGTCTGTGGACTTAATTAGTTTACCATGAAGGCTGATGATAGAAGTAACAAGCAGAAAATACTGCTTTTGTTATTCTATTCTATTGCCTCCATTCATTTGTACAACAGTTCACTGCTCTGCATCAGATAACTCCCCCATTCATATTTTTGTGTGTTAAATTAGTATTTCTTTTTATCTTTTATCTTTTTTAATTTTATTTTACTATATTTTATTATTATTATTACTCATTTCTTTTGTTATCTTTCTTTACTTGGCAAAAAACAAAGAAACAACAACAACAAAAAACTAAAATTATAAATTGCACATATGGAAATCTTTGCATTGTATTCTTTTTTTTTGCTTTTTTACTTCTTATTTTTATTAAATTTTTTGTTATATATTTATTTTGTCCTACTGTCATAAAACAATTTCCCTTGTGGATCAATAAAGGTTATCTAAGTTTTAAAAAAATGTATCCTTTAAGTAACGATAATTAATTAATTATTGAACAATTAATTTTAATTGTACAGCATTGAAATACTTCTCTAGTACCAACATACCATGCAACACTACCTCCAACTGATAATTTNTAACAACCATCCAGATACCAGTGGCCTCAAACTGAATTTACAAAGTGCTTTACAGATTGACAAAAAAAAAAAGATATTCAGGAAGACAAAGTTACAGCAGGGAAGCAAAAGTGGAGAATGAAAGTGAAACATCATTAAAGATTTACAAAATAAACTGAAACACAAGACACCAATGGAAATACAAATAAAATAATAAAAGCAAAATATTTAACGTTAAATTAAAGAAAAACAGCAAGTGGAATAAAAGAAATAGAGAGTAAAGCCATTAAAAATGCAAGTGGAAATTCTTTGATAAATACGAAATAAAATTAAAAATAAAAATCTTTTCAAACTTTATAAGATCTATAAAAAAATCTATAAAAAATAAAATACTAAATAAAGAAATATGATAATACATTTTAATAATAATAAAATAGAATACATGTATAGTACAATTCTGTGAAAAATACTAATAATAATAGTAAAAAATGCAGTGAATAAAAAAGTAAATAAATAAGTAAAAAGGGGTGAAAGAGAATAAAATAGACAAATATAAACAACGCCACATCTCAGGCTGTGAACAGGCTCATTTGGGTTTAGCGTTTCTGATTTACAGCTTGGGGCCTGACCATGACAAGCTTATAAAATCAACAAATACATGACATAAAATCTGAAAATCTGTTCTAAAACAAACAGGGAGCCAACAGAGGGAAGCTGGGACTGATGTGATGTTGTCTGTTAGAACCAGGAAGAAGCTTCACTGGTTCAGTCACTTAATCGTTCTGTGACTTGGTGTAATCAGCGCTCTATCTTTTTTTTCTTTTACATATTAATCTCTGTCTTTCCTTTCAGGTTCCGACAGACTTTCACCCTGAACCCCAGCCTTCCCTATGAGGAGCGTCCGGACCCCCGGGCTCTCCTGGAGAGACGCCTGGCCAGCCTCTCAGCCAGAAACCACCAGGAGCTGACTCATGTTGGTATTTTGGCCCAAGACTGGTTTACTTTACTAAATACAAAACAATCTCTTGCTGTACATCCAACAGAATATTAAATACTTATGTCCCTGTGTGTTTTGTGTTTCTTTCAGCTCTTCCTGTTGATCCTGAGGTCTCTGCAGCTCTTCTGCCGACTGGTTCTGTCTTTGCAGCCGATTCCTCTCAAACCTCCATCAGCCAAGGTACTGACTCTTTGTTGTTGATCCCTGTAGATGTTACTGACATAATTACAGCAGCCATACGATGTTCATGGCCGCATTTTAATTTTAAAGAGAACTACAGACGCGTAACAAATTAAAAATCAATGTCAAGTATGGTGGCAGAAAGCTAAAAGCTGCAAGAAAACCCTCAGATTACCTAATTAACTGTCTGAACTTAACTTACTTTTACTGCAAAATAAAGTCCTGCAACTCCGTGGAAACAGCACAACCCTGGTGATAGAACTCAGAAATATCCTTTCTGTAGTATAGCAAAGTTTTACTGCCATAAATCATACAAAAGGGAAAAAAAAGTTACATTTCTTTGAATATTAATTATACAGAAATTGAAAAAAAATGGATTCAACATGTTTACCATTTTTGCAAATGCCTACAGTTGTTGGTAATAATGGATAAAAAACTGTGGCTCTGATATTTTACTACTGAGATTTTTAAAAGTGTGACTCAGCTGAGTCTGTCGGACTTGCCAGTTACCCCAAGGACTGGAGAACTTTTAATTTTTTTACAGAACAAACTGTTGGCTTTAAATAAGGCTTGGAATAAAGGGATTGTCACAATTTTAAGCTTATATCTGGTCAATTTTTCCAACATAACCAGATGTAACACATGATTAGTTCAAGGACTGTTGGAAAGTTTAGAACCTGATAATAATTTTCATTTTTACAGTTTCTGGCTCCAGTACTGGTTTTTATGGTGCACGATGCTCAACAAAGGGCTGTGAAACAGACTGTTGATTGTCACTTAACTGTCGTAATAATCACATAAATGACACCTCTCACTTGTTTTAGCAGTTGCATGTTATTAATGGAGAAACCAGAAGCTACATGCGTTCATACAGTCACATCAGAAATCCTACACAGGCTGTTGTTATGTGAGTACGTTATCAGAACAGTAGGTGGAGGCCGATGTTTTCCTGGTTCTGTCTCTCTCTCTTGCTCTGAACGAGGATAAACTAAACTAATCATACATTACATTTACAATGAAATGAATTCAAACATTATAGTCTAATGGCTATTATCAAAGGAAAGCTGGATGTAGAGTAATAGGGCTGGCAGCAGCAGCAGCAGAGCTTCCACAGTAAACAAACACACACACGTGGAAGCTGCAGCTGTCGTGCACAGGTGTGTTCAGCAGTGTGACAGGAGGCTGAACCTCGTTAATCCGCTTAACCTGAAATGACCAATTAAGGTGAGAGCATAAGTGGAATTCCTAAAGTGGTTTTATTCAAAATGATAGTGTAGATGTTTGTGCAAAAAAAAAAAAACAAAAACCAGATAAAGATACTTAGATTGTCATTTTACATTTGAGGAAGAATGTATCTGGGTAGGCTTTGTATGATGAATCGCAGATATCAGAATGAAAATGATTCAGAGTCGTGCTGTTCATTAAGTTAGAGCTGACTTGATTTGTCTTATATTTCAGTTTAATTAATAAAAAAAGAGGTCATTTTTAAGGCCTGAGCTCTGTTCCACAGTCTTTCCATGTGTGCATCTGATGGAAACTGCAGAACTACAGCCTGGGTTCTTAAATCAAATTAGCAAAACTTTGCAGTGAAAGGACAGAAGCACCATTTCTGTTATACTATTACATTTTCATGCTTGTGCCTCTGCATACAGTATTTCTGCTTTTTATAATATGGAAACTATGCAGCATTTGGTTTCTTTTGTGAACTATAAAGGTGTGGAACCATAAAACAAACTTTCTTGGATTATTTAATTTACTAAAGTTAAAAAAAAACTCAGCAACTCAAGTGCCCACAGGTGTGACCAATACTGGGGACCACAGCCTGCAGTTCAGTCACTACTACTGTTGATCCCAGATGAGTCACTAATTTCATCTTGGTAACACTGAGGAGATTAGGTTTTCTTTGTTTTTTTGGGAATATGATTAGAGCAGGGCTGCAAGGTGGCTCTGTGGTTAGCACCATTACCTCGCAGTAAGAAGGTCGCCGGTTCGCGTCCCGGTGAGGACACCCGGGATCTTTCTACATGGAGTCTCCATGTTCTCCCCGTGCAGCGTGGGTTCTCTCCGGGTTCTCCAGCTTCCTCCCACACAGTCCAAAAACATATTGAGGTTAATTGGTGATTCTAAATTGTCCGTAGGTGTGAATGTGAGTGTGCTTGGTTGTCTGTCTCTAAGTGTAGCCCTGTGATAGACTGGTGACCTGTCCAGGTGAACCTGCCTTCACCCTGAGTCAGCTGGGATAGACTCCAGCCCCCCATGACCCTAGAGAGGATTAAGGTGTATAGATGATGGATGAGTAGAGAAACTGTTATTTATTTTTAAACGAGCCATGTAGGATAAAGTGATTTTAATGAAACATCCTGATTTTAAACTTGGATTGGATTTATTTTGTTTAAAAGTTGAAACCCCACTTTTATTATAATATTATATCTCTCTGTTTTTATGGCTGATAAATCCTGTAATTTTAACCATATGTAAAGACAACATGCCTTTCAAGTGTGCTGGCGGGATTTAGACTTCATAAGATTAAATCTTTTGTTCTTACAAATGTAATTATTTTGAATATCTCCCATGTTCCTTCAGGGCAAAGCAGCCGGAACATCTCCCCCAAAAAAGAGCCGCACAAGCCAGGAAACGCCAAAGACCGACTCTCCAAAGGTCTCTCCTGGCACCAAGAGGCCAGCTGAAGGGGGGAAGACCAAAGGAGGAAAGAAAGCAAAGAGGAAAGAAACAAAGAAGGAGGAGGAAGAGGAGAAGTCTGTATCATCAGGAGGGCAGAGACCAAAGAACTCAAAGCGCCGCAGTGTCGCGTCTAAGGTCAGCTACAAGGAGGAGAGCAACAGTGACGGAGATGATGATGATGAAGCAGAGAGGCTTAGCGATGAAGAATTCCAGGAGACCAGTGAGGACGACAGTGAGGATTCAGAGGGCGAAGCTAAATCTACAAAGGGGAAGAAGGCAAAAAGGAAGAGTGAAGCTAAAAGGAGCAAGAGCAAAGATACTGTAGCTCCAAAGAGAAAGAGTGGGGGAGGAAAAAAACAGGTGAAAGACGAGGAGGAAGATGATGATGAAGAAGAAGAAGGAATAGTGAGCAACGGAACAAAGGGAAGGAAAAAGAAGGAAGGGCCCGGAGTGGACGAGTGGTTGGAGGTGTATCTGGAGAAAACCTCTTCCTGGGTTTGCGTCCACGTGGAGAAGGGCGTTGGGATGCCGCACCTGTGCTCCCAGAACGCAACAGCTCCGGTGACGTACGTGGTGTCGGTGGACGGAGACGGCTTCGTCAAGGACCTGGGGAGGAAGTACGACCCCACCTGGATGACGTCGTCCAGGAAGAGGCGGATCGATGACGAGTGGTGGGAGGAAACGCTGGAGCCGTTCTTAGGACCCGAGGATGAGAGGGACGTGAAAGAGGAGAAGGAGGTGAGTCCAGCATCCAGGATGGACCTATTACACATACACATAACCTCTAACTAGCGTTGCCATGATACCAAAATTATGACTTTGATTAGCTGCCTCAATCCATCAGTCCTGAACAGCAAAACCTTAAAATATCAGAAAAAGTAATAGAAAATGTCACACTGAGGCTTATCGAAGGTTAAATCCTTGCAGAGGTCAGTGGCAGCAGCATTTTATTACACTTTATAATCACCTGCTTTCATTCTTTCTGCAGGATTTAAGTTGGTCATTTAGAGGTGGTGTTGCTGATCGACATAATTTGATGATTTTTAGTTTCTTGCAAGTTAATGTTAACATTGCTGGTGTGAATGCTGCTTTGCATTAAGAAGCGTTTACCACATCTGTAAGTTAGCTAAAAAAAGATGAAACCAAATTTAACTGGTATCAATGCCCTGAACTGGCTTGTCACAGAAAAAATCACACTCGTTTGATTTATATTTGAGTTCACAAAGTAATTATCTGTTGCATTTGTTGTTTCACTCTTTCAATTCTTTGAACAAATCGACAAGTCTGCAGGCGAAATGCTTTGCGTTGGCAATCACAGTCTCAGTACCGACAGGCATATGGTGTCTGTGGACTTAATTAGTTTACCATGAAGGCTGATGATAGAAGTAACAAGCAGAAAATACTGCTTTTGTTATTCTATTCTATTGCCTCCATTCATTTGTACAACAGTTCACTGCTCTGCATCAGATAACTCCCCCATTCATATTTTTGTGTGTTAAATTAGTATTTCTTTTTATCTTTTATCTTTTTTAATTTTATTTTACTATATTTTATTATTATTATTACTCATTTCTTTTGTTATCTTTCTTTACTTGGCAAAAAACAAAGAAACAACAACAACAAAAAACTAAAATTATAAATTGCACATATGGAAATCTTTGCATTGTATTCTTTTTTTTTGCTTTTTTACTTCTTATTTTTATTAAATTTTTTGTTATATATTTATTTTGTCCTACTGTCATAAAACAATTTCCCTTGTGGATCAATAAAGGTTATCTAAGTTTTAAAAAAATGTATCCTTTAAGTAACGATAATTAATTAATTATTGAACAATTAATTTTAATTGTACGGTATTGAAATACTTCTCTAGTACCAACATACCATGCAACACTACCTCCAACTGATAATTTTCTTTTGTCTGGGTCTGTTTAATGCTCACTTTACAAAATCGATATTGTGTCTTAAGTATGAACAGGGAGAGATCTACTGTCATTGTATCTGTGATTTTACTGTCTACGTCTTTTTTACCATTTAATCCTACCTTCCAAGTTAAGCTGTATAAATTTGGAATAGAGTCACATCAGCAACAGTGGACAAAGACGCCTTCTGAAGTATCCTACCGTAGTCTTAATCCAAAGAATGAGAAGAAATGATTTTCTGTCCTACTTCTAGAGCTTGAACTCACTGTTTTCCCCCCATTTCGCCCACCCAGCTCCAGAATAAGCTTCTGAACAAACCCCTGCCGATCTCTATAGGCGAGTATAAGAACCACCCGCTGTACGCCTTGAAGAGACACCTGCTCAAGTACGAAGCCGTCTATCCTCCCACAGCCACCATACTGGGATACTGCAGAGGAGAGCCCGTATACTCACGGTCAGTGGTGACACATTTTCAGTGCTTTCATACAGTCTCATTTCTTAACCTAGTTTGTTTTTCATCGCAAATGCTGATTTATGCGATTTAGACTGTGATCAGGAAAGTTGTAAGCCTTTGATTTCTGCAGAGGTCAACCCAGTTTAGGGGCTGGATTTGGAAGTTTGAATACCTCAGCAGCCTTCAGAATCTAAATATCCTTTAAACATCAGTCAGTTGTTGTAAATAAGTGTTGGGCCGAGCCACTCTATTTGGAAAAACAATCAAATGACAGCACTTTATTTACAAATTATTTGCAAATGTGTGGCCAGGAGAAATTGTTTACTGTGTGAAACAGAACGTATTAAGAAAAACTTCATGAAAACAGGAATGTCCTTGTTTGCATTTGAAAGCAACATCGGCCTGCAGGACTGAACTGTGGTCATGAGCATCAGTGTCCACTTGGGGGTGCTGTCATATGCTTGAAGCTTGTGTTTTTAGTAGTTTTGCTCTGGAAGCTGCTGAAAATAATAAAACGCTGAAGATAAATACAAGAAAAAGTCTTTGATTCTGCATTCGACTGAATAAACGAGCACGTTAAATGGGATTTTCAGGAACAGACCAGCTATCATTATTCTCACCATGTTCACGTCTTCTTCACATGTAGGGACTGTGTGCACACCCTCCACTCCAGAGACACGTGGCTGAAAGAAGCACGGACT
Source organism: Stegastes partitus (assembly GCF_000690725.1). Classification (NCBI taxonomy): domain Eukaryota; kingdom Metazoa; phylum Chordata; class Actinopteri; family Pomacentridae; genus Stegastes; species Stegastes partitus. The sequence goes on along the minus strand of NW_007578971.1, from coordinate 55,813 downwards.
GTCCGACTGGGAGAAGAGCCGTACAAAGTGAGAGGATGTGTTTTTAATTTTTGTTCTTTTGTGCTTGCTCCCCTTCAAACCGTCTTTCTCTTCTCGTAGTTTGTTCCTGTGTTTTTCTGGGTCTCTATTATTTGTTTTTCTGTTTGATTTCATCCGACTAAAGCCTCTGGCCAGATCAGTTGATCAGTCTTCATGTGCATGACCAATGTTTCCAAGAAAGAGGAGCAATTAGAGGAAGTGTTAACCTCAAAATACAAAAATATCAGCCACTCCACTACAGTTTTTCTCAGTCGCTTTGGTACATTTCTCGAATCATCCTCAACATTTACAAAACAGTGTTTCTCAAAACAAATCGGACAAAAAGCAAAACACCAGGGATTACCTGCAAAAGGCAGTTACTTGCTCAAAATCCTTACTTCATCTCTCAAAACTAAATATCTGTGTCAGTGAACATGTCAGTGGCATCAGAACGGCAAGTCCTGGTGTCACTGTGTATGGATAAGACAGTCACATTGCTTAGTCATGTTGTCAGTATAACAGTGTACTCTGGAGGGATATTCTGATGTAATCTATGGCTAAAGTTTTGATGATAATTATTGTAAATTGTGAGTTACACATTAGTGTATAAGGGAGATTGATTGCAAGAGACTGGACAAGATTCACATTTACTGTTTGTACTGTAATTTGCTGACAGATCATGTCATTGTGATACAGACAGGAAAAGACAGCACTGCACAGCACAAAGAAAAAACAACAAAACAAAAGTAGAAATGAGAACATAGGACAAGCTCCTTGGGGAAAACTATACATGCAGTGCTGTAGGAGTTACAGTGCAGTCTTCTTCTATACTTGCCAGTTGATGGTTCATAAGATGCACCTTTGAGCTATTTCACAGAACTGCTTGATCATTGGTTGATCTATGTGATGCTACACACATTTCCCTTCATTAGAGAAAGTCAGGATTCACCTGGGAGCAACTTACCAGTTCAGGACAGATTTAGAAAAAAGTCTAATGGAAATGTATAAAAACATGCTCGACATATTCTGACAACTTGTTCAACCATTTTGCATGTAAAGACTTAATGTTAATAAATGACTAGATGTTGTGGGGGTGAGACTATTCAACAGAGACCCATTATAGTACATTTTGAGTAACATGACAGAAGCAGTTGATAATGCAGGAAACAGCAGAGAATCATTAGCATGGATGTACCAAAGCATTTAGAACTTGTTCAAAGAAATGAGAAACTGCTTTTTTGATGTGCACAAGTGACACAAGGATGTGAAGGTTGAAAAAGTAGTTTTGAGAATTTCAATTCTGATCTGAGAAACGTACCAAAGCGACCGAGAAAAACTGTAATGTTGATTTCAGCAGTAAAGTTATAACAAATGAACCACCACTCGTCAATGGAAAGTTCTTTGTGATATGATGATTTAAAAACAGAATGAACATAAAATATTGTTGATAAATTATTTATTTGCACAAAGAAACGTTCTTGTAGTGTAGCTACAGACATTTTATTGGTTATTTGAAATCACAGCATGCATTTTTTACTATATCTTCTCACCAGACTCTGAATTTCCAAACCATCCATCCATCCATCCATCCATCCATTATCTATACATCGCTTAATCCTCACTAGAATTTCCAAACCAGCGTCGGTATTTTTGGACACATTTTTTCCTGAGATAGAAAACATGATTTTACACATTTTTAACATTTAAAATACTCAGTTGACGACTACGTTCTTGTCAGTGTCTTTAAGAATTACAGATGTATTTGTGTGTTGATGCCAGCTGGTAACTAATTTCCAGCTGAACTCGCACAAAGTGTTATTATTTGTTTTTATTGTGGCAGTTTGCTGAGTGCAGATCAATCGAGTACTTCAGTAGCTGTGATGCTATTAAATTAAAATCAGCGAGTCTTAATTGGATCAATGAAGTAAAGACATTGGCAAGGTGACTGGCAACAAGAACCCTATTCCAGTGAGTCTGCATTTTATCATTTCAGCCAGCAAGCCAAGGAGAAGAAAACAAAACAAAAACACTTGCAACCACCAAATGTGTTTTGTGACTGTTTGGGTGTGCTGCATGTGTAGTCATGTCATTGTGTTTCTCTCTGTCAGATGGTGAGGGGCTTCTCTAATCGCTCCCGTAAGGCCAGAATGATGGCTGAGCTGAAGGAAGAGAAGGACCTGCCTCTGTTTGGAGAATGGCAAACTGAAGAGTACCAGCCTCCCATAGCTGTGGATGGGAAGGTAAGACTAAAAAGCATCAGTATTGTTGAGAATGTGAAGATGCAAAAGACAAACTGCAGCATTAGTTTGCTAAAATAAAAATCCCCTTGTCAGTATTACTCAGACCTACATATGTTTATATCAAGAATTCTGGTGGGCTGCAAGGTGGCTCGGTGGTTAGCACCGTTGTCTCGCAGCAAGAAGGTCACTGGTTCGCATCCTGGTGAGGACACCTGCATGGACTTTGTATGTTCTCCCCGTGCAGCGTGGGTTCTCTCCGGGTTCTCAAGCTTCCTCCCACAAGGTCCAAAAACATGTTGAGGTTAATTGGTGATTCTAAATTGTCCGTAGGTGTGAATGTGAGTGTGCTTGGTTGTCTGTCTCTAAGTGTAGCCCTGTGATAGACTGGTGACCTGTCCAGGTGTCCCCTGCCTTCACCCTGAGTCAGCTGGGATAGACTCCAGCCCCCCATGACCCTAGTGAGGATTAAGCGGTGTATAGATAATGGATGGATGGAAGAATTGTGGCTGAGATATATCAATATTCAAATGTTTTAGTGTAAAAGTTGGTATCAGCATCCCAGAAATCCAGTGTTGGTCAGACTCTACCCATAAATGAAACCAGATGCAAACCAGACCAAGGGAACCATGAAAGTTATGAAAGTCTTCATGTTGCTTATTTTTCCATCTAAGAGACTGAACTCAAATGGGGTTCAATTCACAGCGACATTAAAGGCAGAATGTCACATTTGTGAAAGTAGATAGTTTTGTCTGTGGTTTCAAAAGGGAACGCCCATCCACTATCAGAGCTTGTTTATTCTCAACTACTTAACTGATTCAGCTTCTCACAGTGCTCCTCTTCACCTGTTGGCTTTGTCTGTTCTCTTCAGGTTCCTCGTAACGACTACGGTAACGTCTACCTGTTCAAACCCTGCATGTTACCGGTCGGCTGTGTTCATGTCAGGCTGTCCAACCTGCACCGTGTGGCCAGAAAGCTGAACCTCGACGCCGCTCCTGCAGTCACAGGCTTCGACTTCCATGGAGGATACTCCCACGCTGTGTAAGACGGCACTGACGAATCTAAACACAGTGGAGTAGATGAACGTGTCTCATTCTGGTCTCAGGTTTTACAGCTGTGCTCATATTTAGGAATATTCAGGACCTGGTTAGAATATGATCATGAGGCTTCAGGTCAGTCGTTGGAGGGTTGATCAAAAAGTTCTGATGCTGTTTGTGGTGTGTTTGCAACATGTGGAAGCAGTAACTATTATGAGTCAGGATGTCGGGTGGCACCGTGCTACCAACAGTAGGACCTGTACATGTTTGTGTGGCCACAAGTAGATGCACATTTGCATCAAACAGAGGCAGTAAAGAAAACGTCACATTGTGTGTCAGTCAGCAGCAGCATGATCCAACCTTCATGTGGAGGATCATCGCTGGTGGTGACAGGAGGGTCTGCAGCGACCACCAAGTACAGAAACAGCAGTTTTCAGTGTCTAAAAGAAGAACACTCAAGAAATCTGAACTGTGAGGTGACAGTTTTTTTTGGCTTTAACAACACAATTGTCACCAGATCTGACTCCCTGTGACTTGTTCCTCTTCCCCAAAATACAATTCAAGTTGAAGCATTGCCATTTGGAAACAGTTTGGGAGATTCATTCGCTAGACATACAGGGTGTTTGACCGGTGCCGCAGTGTGTTGCGTGACATTCTGACTTATGACAGTTACTGCTTGCTCTGTGCACAGTCCATGAACTTTCTGATCAGCTCTTGTAGTCAGTTTGTAAAATGCAGAAGTGGAGACATAAGAGGCTTTGCTCCAAAATGTGCCTGTTTGGTGCAACAAGACACAGTAGACGCCTGTATTCATTGCACTTGTTGCCTCGGATTAATTTTTATTCATTACTGGGGATTCTAACCACTTTAAAGACAAATATTGTTTGTTCTTAAATATCCTAAGAAGACATTAGTCGTCTTATCTCGAACATGTCTTACCCTCATATACTTTAATCAGTGTCTGCCTCCAAAGTCTAATCTGTATCTAGTTTTATTGACTGGCAGTGTGGCTTTTATTGCTCTGTCGGCTCTGATATCGAGGCCTAATGTGTTGCTTTCCAAGTTTAGCTGTGTCGGTTTCAGTGAGCAAGTTTTCATGTCATTACTTGGTTTAGTGTAAAACTTCTCCTTTGTAAGAATTTTCCAGGTGCAACTGGAATATTTAAACTAATCGGCCAAACACATCAAAAGCTGCACGTTGTTAAATCTACTCAACGGACATGAGGAATGAAAGAGAATGTATTGCGTTGTCACAAAAACAAAGATCGTAGAAAGTTTAGTTTTCTGTGTGTGTTTCAGGACTGACGGTTACATAGTGTGTGAGGAGCATGAGGAGATTCTCAGAGCTGCCTGGGTGGAGGAACAAGAGCTTCAGAAACAGAAGGAGAAAGAGGTGTGTGTGATTCTCTTTTTTATGTTAATATTTTCAGCTTATTGGAGAATTATTAATCAGAGAGCAATAACTCTCTCCGGCCATGCGTGACGGATTTTGCAGTGACAGCTCAAGTTAAACCTAAACTGTTCAGTATCGCAATGTCACATAAGCTTTTTTTTCCCGTTCACTTTCCAGAAAAAAGAAAAGCGGGTGATCGCCAACTGGACTCTGCTGGTGAAGGGACTCCTGATCAGAGAACGGCTCAAACAGCGTTACAGCAAGAAGAACCAGAGTGGCCTCGCTCACGGAGATGACGCCGGCGGGTTTTCCTCCGATGAAGAGCCAGTTGAGGATGGAGGCAGCGGAGCTAAGACGGCGTCTGAGACTCTGGCAATGTCCTGGCCGCAAAACAGACAAGCAGAAGAAGACGGCAGCAGCGGCAGCGGACTGAAAAAGAAGACGACAAAACGAGAGAAGAGGGGTCAACAGCAGCATTTATTCCCTTTTGAGAAAGTGTGAGGGGAGAGATCAAATTACACTGTTTTTGATGCAGGTTTTGAAAAACTATTGCTGATAACACTCTGAAAAGCACTTGACTGACTGTGCCAACAACACTACAAACAATACAGGCGAATACGAGGGTTCATCAATAAGTGAACGCAACATGTAACCACCATGAGTCCGACACCACGCTGTCAACATCAGAACCTGCTACACGTGCTTTTGTGGCTACCAGTAGAGGTGTAATTGCGATTTCTCAGTGAACTGGAGCAGCGAAGAAAGCGTCACATTCTTTGTCAGTCAGAAGCCAGGATGATCCAACCTTCATGTGGAGGATCATCACTGGTGACGAGAAGTTGGTCTGCAGCTGCCATCAAGAGCAGAAACAGCAGTTTTCACAGTGTGGGAGCTCACAGTTTCCAACACGGTCTGTCAGGTCAGGGGCACCAGGAGCATGCTCATCATTTTGTTCAATGCTAATGTGGTTGTGCATCGGGAATTATGCTACCGGACTGTTAAGGCACTGTTTTATTGTAACTTGTTGAGGGAGAACATTCAGTGCAAGCGACCCTAACTGTAGCATCAATGCTCTGTGTGCCTGATGATTATTTTTTTGTCCACAACAAAAAAATCATGACTCTCCTTCTGCCCTACTCAACATATTTGGCTCCCCTGTACCTTCTCTCTCTTCCCCAAAATGTTATTCAAGTTGATGGGTCATATTTTGATGTAGTTTAAGGGATTCACTATAGATCGTGCTTGGCTTATCTATATGGTGATACTTGTTCCGGGGGGAGTGCTCCAAGTATTACTGCAGGAGACTACTTTGACTGAAAACACAACCAAATTTCAATTTTAGATTTTTATGGGCACACTCATCGCAACTTTTTGATCCACCCTCGTATGACTTGTAGCGACTGAAAACGAACAAAAACCTTTTAAAGCTGCTACCACAGCCTCTTCACCGTGCACCACTATTTTTTTTTAAATTCATCACATTCCACATTTCCTCAACCTTGCAAGTACAAGCGGCACGTAAACACGACCACATGAAGCGTACACACTGCTGCTGACTGGACTGTTCTTCATGTGACCTGACCGTCTGAAAGCAGGAACTTGTACTTTTGTTTTTATTCTGTCATTTGGAAACATATTAAGTCCTCTTTTTTTTTGTTCTTCAGCCTCGACACCACTGGAAGGTCACTTGTTCTTGCTGTTTTCTGTGTCACATATCCCATTCACTGTCTGTATGTCACCCTCTTTCACACTTTTGTAAGCGTTTCACAGCTTCTGTCCTTATATGCGTTTGTATACAGACGATGGCGGCTGTATTTCAAGTAACAGTTTTTGTAAGAAAAGTATTTTTGCAATAAATGTTTGGAAGTGAGTACAATGCGAAGCAACCAAACTAAATGCTGTTTTCTTTATCAGACGTTTTATCGAGGCTAGCAAACAAAAAGCAAAGGGCAAATCTGTGGTTATACAGAAACCTTTTCCAAAATGTTTTAGTTGTTCAGCCTTCGCAAACCTTCACTGCTCATCAGGGAAAGTCTTCTGTTTTTGTTTGGACTCTTCCCTCATCGTTTAAACATGTAGGGATTAGACTGATCTCAGGGACACCAGCGCAGCGATAACCAGGAGGTCTTCGCAGGATTCAAGGCTGCGTACAGGGCCGATGTCATTTTTCAAAATGTGAGTCGCACCTGTAGCGCTGGCAGTTAAGTGTAAGATTTCAAAATACGGCTCCATGTGTGAAAAAGTAAACTGTAAGTTCTGAGACCACAAACCACATGCAGTTGTCCTCAACAGCCGGTATGAATGGATCCTCCTCCTGCCTAACGGTGAATGTTATTTTAACTGGTTTGTTTTCATTAAGCAAGTCACAACGCAACGCTTTCTTTGACAAAACAGGCCGATTTTACAGGTTTTATTTTATTCTTTACTTAAATAATTCCAATTTACTTCTGACTCGGTTTAAATACTTTTCAAGAAATTGCATTCTTTGAAGTTGTAATTCAGAAAAAACTGTGTAACAAAGAATATTTTAAAGTAAAGTGTGTCAATTTGCAACTGACTGACCATCAGCTGCATTAGATGCTAATTTATCTTCTTCCTCAGCAGTTCCAGAGCAATTATCAGTACATTTACTCCTGGGGTTCGGCCCTCTGCTCCTCTGAGGCACCACCGAGGAGCTCGGCTGAAGGTAATGCATTGTTTATTAAGCCATCACTCCTTTGCCTTTATAGCAGAAGTACATCGAGTGCAGTGTTTCCGTCTGATTGTTGAGCTGCAATACCAGCAGTTACATTCCAACCTGTGCCTCTTATGAGCAAGGAAAACCGCAGCAATTTAGACCTGTAGATTTATGGTATAATAATGTAGAAGATAAAAAAAAATGAGGATCATTTAAAGGCAAGGAATGTTCTCATCGCTTAAGAGCATCTAATGTCAGCTGGGTGTTACAATGATGTTCCACTTTCCTTTTTTCTTTTAGTTACCATTTATTATTTACAAGGCTGGGATGAGTGTAAAATACACAGCAGCGGCAGCTACAGCTGTAACACGTCACTGCCTTAAAGTTAAAACAGGGTTTTCTCCATTTGCCTGTTGGTGGCAACTTTCAAATGTTTACATCTAGGAGTAAACTGTCAATCCCTAAAATATAAAGTACATCTGTCCACATATGATATCAATTTCTCAATGTATAATGGAAGAATTCTGAGTTTTTTGGTGCTATCAGTTACAAAACATGGAATGAAGATGCTAGAAAATAATGTAAATATCAAACATAATATAGTTGATTAAGTTAGACCAAGATTTGCTTATTAATGTGAAAATGTTGACTTTAAATATCTATTACGTAGTTTAAGGAGCCACAGCGAACATTATGGTTTAAGAGAACCATGAATCACCCAATCCAAGGTGAGTTTGTTAAAATTCAGTTACATTAACAAAGAACCAGCATTAGGCAGAGCTTTAACAACAAAAGCCCAGACTACTGCAGGACTTACACAATTCTTTTATTGTGTGTGTTAAAGGGCTTTAGGTGTGTCATTCCATGGATGTCTAAAACATATAGTGTTGTTCAGCACTGAAAGAACAACCTGTGTGTATTGTGAGAAATGAAGTATTCTGGGAAAAAGGAATTGTCTTAGTCATTGAAAACCAAAAAAAAAACTGCAATCAACTTAAGATAAATCCTTGTTGCGACATAAAATCAATATGAAAGGCCCTCCTCCAGACCTGTTTAAAGATATACTTGAAAATAAATGCAGCATGTAAGGCCCTAAGGGACATGCCAGCATCCAGTAAACCAGCAGCCGGCTCTCGTCTTTCTCTTATCGTCTGTGGCATCATGTCATTTGAATAAAGCTGCATTTTAAAGTGGCCTTTTATAGTCACTGATCAAAGGGGTGTCTGTACGCTGATCACACTATCTGATCATTGTCCTTTAAACCTGACGAGGATGTGGATTACATCAGTGGTTAGGAGTCTGTCACCGGTGCAGCAGCTGAAAAACCTTTGCACAATTCAGCTAATTTACTAATCAGGATGATAGAAAACAGAAATTGTAACCTTTTCTTCATGTCAGGAAAGAGGATGATTGGCATGATGTGTTTAGATTTTTGGTCAGTGAATGTAAAATTTCACTTTTTTATGCCATTAATGGTTCTTTAACTCATGTGATTAAGGGTGGTGGTGGCTCAGATCAGCTCCACTGATCAGTAGGGCGGTGGTTTGAAGTCCCAGCACCACCAAGCTACCACTGTTGGGCCCTCAGGAAGGTTGTTAACCCCGTGTGGGGAGTCATCATCGCTGTCACATCGCAGTCTCCGTCCTCAGATTGAGTCCTGAGCTGAACACAAACTGGGTTGTTAGTTATTTGGACATTTTGATCAGCTGCTATTAGTTTAGTTTTAGTCTGTGATTGCATTATTATGCATTATACATCGCTTGGTGTATTGACAAGTCTCGCGTGAATGACTCCAGCACTGTGGAGGTATGTATGAATGCAGCCATGAGGAACATTCACGGATAAGTGAGCAGTGTCTGAAAGAGGGTTGAACAACAGAAAGTCACTTTAATGGATTGATGGACCCAGCAATGTTCCATGTCTCTGTCTGAAAGGGGCCTTAGTGTGGCTGGTCCCAGTTTCCTAACAAGCTGGGAAATGATTGCATTTCACTGTGCAACTTTTAAATTTAAAAAAAAAAAAAAAAAAAGTCTCTGCTTAGAAACTCATTCCTCAATGAAAAATATTTAAATGTATAAACATGCTTTGTGCAGATTCCTTTGTGCAGTCTTTATTAGTCAGTGAAGGTCAAACATCCTGGAGAATCCGATTGAGCAATACTGATTTTTGAGGTTAAATTACACATGCAAACCAGATGTGTGTTTATGACAAGTAAACAGAGTGTCCTCCCTGCTCCAGTGAGGCTGGACAGCAGTGCTGCATGTGGCGAAGCTGCAGCATCTCCCCCGAACAGGAGGCAGGCAGGAGAGGCGCGGACGTGACGTCGCTGATAAGTACCTCCGTAACCGTCTATCTTCCGCCTACCAGCCCAGCAAACGAGTCTAAATCGCCCCTTGGATTTCCTCAAACAAACCCCGCTCCTGGCTGTCACCGCGGGCCGAGCCGACTTCGCTCCGAGAGGTAAACATGACGGACTTTAAAGCGTGAATGTGAACGCAGCGGTTGTTTAAATGTATGTGTTGACTCGCGGGCTCCAGAGGGCCTTGTTTACATCTCAATCCCCGGGCTCGAGTGAGCGAGGAGGCGGCGGCTCAGCGGCCAAGGAGCGACACGGAGGGGTGGCTACCTGGCTAGCTCTGACGGTGTAAATTCATGTCAGGGGACAGAATGAACTTTTTCTCGAAAACTTTTACGAGTGTATTCCGAAAGTGTAACTCTCCAGAGTCGTGGCTTTGGCATGCCGTTACTTCACTAATGAACATAACTACCAGCACGCTAGCCAGGAAGCTAATCCGGCTAACGGTGAGTTAGCGGCGGATTTACTGCCGTTTTGAGCCCCTGTGCCGAAGTCGGACCCAAATGCCGATGTTCTGGCTACAACCAAGCTTTTGTTGTTTGCTCATACCGAATACCCCACTTTCCTTCCCCCCAAGACCTGTTACCAAACCGGTGCTGAGTCGCTGTAATACATTAGCCTAGCGAGATGTGTGTCACCCAGTTTGCTGCCTATTTTTATCCTGGATCGGCCGGAATGCGAGCATTCGTCTGTCGCCGGGCTGGCACCGCGGGCCGGCCGGCTGGCTGGCAGGCTTTCCCGGCTAACCTCGTTTTCTATTCAGGTGAATACTTGCGAAGTCACATTTGACCGCCGGTGCCAGAAAACGTCTTTGATCCGGTGTTTGTTTACCACGGCGACTGCAAATCACGTTGCGAAATAAGCCCACTCGGGGCCTGTGGGGTGTCACGGTGCGTGTCAGCTCCGGAGTGAACATCCCGTTTAGAGGCAGAGGAGCCTTTAACCTACACGACACGGTGGGGACACGCACGTTTTGGCAAAGGAGAAACACAAGTTAGCCCTCCACTTAACAAGAACACAATATGGGTAGTGATAAAAGTACGTGTCAGGAAGGGAAACCCCACTCCAACAATCCTAGGAACTCATTTCTACAATGCATTTGTGCTTGGAAAAAAGATTTAATTGCTCTGCTGCATGACTGAGTGGAACCAATCTGGCAGTGCATATGGAAAAATCCCCTGTCCAGTTATGAAGTTAAACTCCTGTACTGTGTTCAGTTTGAACCATCTCAAGTATTTCAAAATCAACCAGGGGAACCCCAGTCTAACAAGGAACTTATTTCCACAATACATTTCTGCTTGGAGAAGAATTTTATTGATCCATTGATGTATGGAAAAAAATACCCTTTTCCAGTTGTGAAATGAACCTCCAGCATTATGTTCTTTATGTAACCAAAACTCTCAAGTATGTAGAAAATCCTCAAAGAAGAAATGAGTGTGATTTTGAGTGTGATGTGTCGACAAACACACACATGTATTAGTCAGCCTTATATTGTCGTGAATCAAGTCGTACTGTTTGCTATCATGTGCTTGCAGTCGTCTTGGTTTTAATTCCATCTCAGCCTCGCTTGTTCCTGTTTTTTGTAGGTTTGTAACTTCCCAGTTTGCCGCCGCGTTAACCACAGCTTGCCTGTTTTCCCTCATGCTAAAGATAAAAACACCTTCAGTTAATCTACTGAACTGTCACATTCAGCTTAATTCAAGTCCCGTGTCTGACAGATCTACAGTTATACAGCAGAAGTGCAGAGGTGGATTTGCAGAAAAAAAAAAAAAGATGCAGCCAGTGAGATAAGTGGTTCTAAAGGGAGGAGATGATGAGAAGAACATCAGCTGTTTATAGCATAGGACATGTCAGATGGTGAGTAGGATAGGTATAGCTGAACTGCGCATACAGGGAGGGAGGAACCTTGGACTTAATCCAGTCACAATCCCGTGGCCTTTAGATCATGGCTAGCTTGTCTTCTAGCCAGTTTGTCATTAGGCCGCACTCTCTTGTAAATAGACCAAATCCTGGAGCTGGTATTCATCATTAAAGGTACATTGCACTTTGGTTTTATGGAACGAGCAGTGATCCGTAATGAAAGGTCAACTGTTAAGTAGGGAAGGTGGATGAACGTTTAGCAACAACCGGCTCATGGCTTGTGCATCTCTGCTGCATATGTGCAGGACTATACTGTGCAAATATGTGTAAGACCTTGCAGTTGCAAAATGTGGTCTATTGCATGATCCTTCTGTCCTAAAACTGTGCACAGAAGAAGAAATGCATTTTGTCTTCCTCCGCACAGATTCTGAAAACCAACCTGTCTTCATCCTCACATGTGTACTATTTGTGGAAAAATTGAAGTGGCTCTAGATTCCCAGGCCTACCTGCTATGTTGGATGTTGTGCCTTTTTGAATAAGCCTCATATTATTACTACTTTCTAGCTGCCCTGCTTCTATTCTGCGACACGGTTGACTTTAAGGGCGGTTGATTAAACTTTACATGAAGCGAGTCGGTTTAGCCACAAGTACGAGTCATCACTGGTTGAAACACAACCTACTCTGCGAAATAAAATTGACAGAGTGAGAACAAAATGTGTTTTTTAAGGATTAAAGAGATCACTGAGTGTCATTAAAGACTCTTTAAAGTCTGTTAACCATCAGCTTTGTTGTTCTGAGTAGCTTTAATCAGCAACCAAGCATTTCACAGGCTATGTGTGCCACAGGGACACGCTAGTATTACAACTCACTGAACTATCCTCCAGTCAAAGTGTTTTTAATCACATCTTCCAAAGAATGCTCCCAAACGTCTTTAGTGGAATTGGATTCTCTGCTACGTTCTGGGTCGTTCAGCGTTATTAATGACTACGAAATGTTATTTTAAAGGCTAATAATGTTAGATATTAAGAATAAACTGTGTGACCCAAAAAAGAAAAACTGTAGTTGTGTTTTCTAAGTTGACTGCATAGAATTTAGTTTTTACAGATTGTCATGGCACTTTGGTACATGTTGAGAATTCAGTTTTACAATGTGTTGTGAGGCTGGGCTCACAGTTAAAGTATAATTTACAATCAAAATTCAAGAGTTTTTATTTGTCACATGCTCAGTACGTGCAGTAAAGAACTAACTCTGTATGTGACAGAGTTTGTGAATGCTTCTTTTTTTCTATTAAAAGCATTTTTAGACTGTATAGTCATTTTGAGATTACCTCCACCACATATTGATAGGCTAGTGAACATTTCCTTTCATTAGAATAGAGGACGACTGAATGAAATACCCGATTGACTGTCAGGTTTTCTGTAATTCAGCCACAAGTGCTTCATTCATTCTTTTCTGCCATCTATTAACATGGCTTTATCTGATTTATTGTAAGTAGATGTGCTGCTGTTGTCAATAAATACTGCTTTATCTTAAAAATAATTAATTACATTTCAAATATAGTCAGATAAATTAGGACCGTTGGTTTGAAAAAAATATTTGGTTAGAATTTTGTTCACAAGTTTGGCTATTATGTGACAAGACTTTTGTAGCAACACTACTTTTTGTGCTAATTGCACTTGGTACTAATGACTGACTAATAAATTAATCAATCAGAAGGAACAAATTGATAAAATAATGTTTAATTTAAACAGATGAATTGATGACGAAAATAATAGTTGCTATTGTTGAGTCATATATCTCTTAAAACAATGAATGCACTTTGCTGTTACACTGTGGAAAATGCTGAATTTGGATAAGAAATAAAGTTTGTTTAATCAGCTTAATGAAATTTATGGAGAATGTGGACAAATTTTAATTTGTATCGACCCCTGTGGTCTAATCTTGCTGCCAAATCACAAATAATAGATTTATTTGTATTAGAAATTTCATGTAAATTGACTGATTGCTCACTAATGTATGTTTCTTTTTCTTTCTGTTTCTTCTTCACCTCTTTCTCCCATCCTCTGTTGTCCCTTTCTTTCTCCTTCATTGCTGGTCTTTCCGTCCTCTCCAGTCTTTATTCTCTTCTCAGACCGTCCTGTAACTAGCTTTCCAAATGAGTGACGGAGAGTGTGACTTCTTCTGCTTCTTCCGCTGCTGCTGAGCGCGCTCACTACGCGCCTCAGACAGCCGGGAAGCCTGGGCGTCTCTGAACAGTGAGGAGGTGAAAAGGAGGCGGGGAGAAAAAAAAACGTGGAGGTGGAGCTTCCATCGAGCCATTTCAGCTAATTGGACCGCTGGGATCCGACAGGTAGGCAGGTCGTCTACCTGTCCGGGTGATTGATTTAACTGACTGGATGTCTGTGGACATGAACAGCCAGGCGTCGGACAGCAACGAGGAAGACTTCGGGGTGAACTCTGAAGAGGAGGAGGATGAGGATGACGGAGGAGAAGAGGAGGACCAGGGTGACATTGCGGGCTACTACGAAGGAGTGGCCAGCGACGTGGAGCAACAGGGCGCCGACTCCTTCGATCCAGAGGAGTACCTGTTCACCTGTCTGACCTACAAAGAGAGTCAGCGGGTGCTGACGGAGGAGGTTAACACTGTGGCTGCTGCGCTGAAGGTGAGTTCATCTCAATTCTGCGCGGCGGTCAAGTTAAATAGAAGGTTCTGTTGTTGTGTTTGCAAAACCAGAGTTCAAAATAGTCACTCGGCAAGAACAAAGGGTTGCTGAAGTGTGTATTTAAAGTCAGATAATTTCAGACCACTGCTCATTTTGTATGATCACGAATACAGCAACATAATATGAGACAGACGTTAAGGCGAGTAATGCTCAAATTAGTAAAACGAACCACTTTATGTGATAAAGGTAACGGCACAACAAGTAGAACAGGCGTAGTGTGGTTAATCTGCTTGGTCTCAGCTGTTAAAACTCATTAATTGTTGTGTTTGTTGCTGTTGTTAGTCTCCATGATCACTGACACCGTGTTAGGCTGAACGCTCGTCTTAGTTGTTCTCTCTGACACATATTTTTGCTTCTGTCATCAGAGGCTCGCATGAGTAAGTAGATCAGAGGGATTTGATTAAATTCTAATAGTAATTCCTGCATTAGGCGTGTTAATTAAACTACTCTTTCATGCGTTCAGAGGTATTTGAATAAGTGATAATTGGAAAAAAAAAATCATAAGTGACTGAGAGTTGCCTTAAATTACATTTCTGCAATATTGTGCATACGCGTGTTTGGAACGCATATTTATTGTGAATAGAATGATAACGTTTTAGGTTACTGATTCCAGTGGGTTGTCAAGTCAGAAACAAAACAAAAAGAAAAACAGAGGTACAAGTGTTCTCTTAAAATTTGCCCACATAGTTTGGATACGATCTGAAACCTGTTGATCACGTTTTAAGGCAGAAGTGTGTAGCGACCTTGCTCGGTGTCTTTCAGTGGGCGACGTGAGGATGTTCTCGGCGGCCCCTATAGACACGGAGTCCTCTCATTAATCTGACGGCATCTACATGTGTCAGATTCATTTCTATACGACACCCGGTCATTTTTCACACGCAGTTGTGGTGTCAATCTCATTAGGACCCAGTCACGTTTCCCTTTGCTCACTTTCAACGTGGCACCGATCTGACCTGCATACTGCATTAACGGACGCCCAAGTGGGTTACTTTGAGTCATGTGAAGAGAATTAGGGAAGGCTCTTTTCGCATTTTAGCACCAATAATTGTCCCTAAATGTCACAGAGGCCGCAAAAGACTCGGCTCAAATCACAAAACACATTTGCTGTTCACTTTGGCTGCAATATAGCATCTATAGAAATCAAACTTGACTGTGATGAGGACAGAGACGCACAAATAATACAAGTAATCTACTTAACATTAACAGAGATAAAGTTTAGTTTGTTGCATCCAGCTGTTTGTTTCCTCATAGTTTATTAAATACCTGCAGCATCAGAAAGCAGCTCAGATCATATGATATGTTAAATCAGCTTCCTTTTAGTTCAGATTTAGCCTTCTATTTGTGCATTATTATGAATTATACATCACTTGATGTACTGTCCAGTCTTGCCTGCTCTCTCTGTCTCTCTGCTGGGAGCGACTGAATAAAGAGGAACATTAATGTAAACGTGACCTTTGCCTGGTTGACAGAATGTCGTCACTTCAACAGATTGATCAACTCGACAATGCCATGTGTCCCGTTTCTCAGAAGGGCTCAGTTGGATTAGAAATACGTCTCAGTCGCAATGTCACTTTACGTACACGGTAACAGAAGGTGTGCTGAGAGTTCTTATAGCAGCTGAACGACATTATTTTCCCCACATCCTGTGTGTATGTTCACGCCCACACCGGTTAGCATGTGCGTGGCTGCTTGTCGTAGGTTGAGCTTGGGTGTATTAGAATGACCAGCTTCACTGAGGCCGCGGTTACAGGCAGCTAATTGTGATCCGGGCCTGATAGCGTACATTGTTCTGAGTGCACACATTAATATTAAAGCGTTCCTACTGTGCGGCCGGAGGAGGCGAGCATTGATCAAGAGCTTATGTCATGGTGAATATGGTCTTTCATTCGTCACAGCCAGCACTTTTTATGTACTTATTTGAGGCAACTTTGCTGAGCTGGCGTGTTGTTTTGCGGTAGCACTCAGTTAAAAAAGAATAAAACAGAACAAAATCTCACAATTCTTCTGTTAGTAAAGGTGCTGCGTCTTTCTTGATGGCGGTACGTGGAACAAGGGAGCTCTTCAAGGATTTTTACTGGATTTGAACTGACGACTTGAGACTTTTCTAACATCTAGGACATCCTAGAAGTCTGGCATATAACGCTAGGTACTATACTATAGTACTTCTAGATCCACTTGAGTTATGTTTCTGCCTTCTCTAATATTTTCTGTAGATTAGCAGCAGAGACATTCATGGCTGAACTTCAGTTTTCTTGTCTGATAACTCTTCAAACGTGTTAATGCAGACTTTTGTTTTGAAATTGCCTCAAGTCGAAAGGATGATGAAAAAAAAAATTATTACTATTACAGATCAATTTACCCTTTTTTGGTTTCATTGATTACTGAATCTTTTAGTCTAGTTAATTATACTACAGTCCAAAGGGATGTCTTCAGATTGCTCATTTTTTATTTTCTATTAACCAACTGAACTCCTTTTCAGAGGCATTTTTTTCTTTGCCTCTGTTGTATTTTTACTCACTATGAAGTCATTTCCCACTACAGTGTGATGTTCTGCACCTCAGTGGAAACGGCACAACCGCGGTTAGACGTCGACAAAACCCAACACTGTCTTTTGTGTCGTATAACAATGTTGAAGTTCCTTAAATCATAAAAAAAACACAAATTACATTTATGCGATTATTTATTTTGCAAAAACAGAAAAAAACTAAAATCTGCATGTTCATTATTTTTCCGAGTTCCCACAGATGTTATTAGTTAGTTGCCAGACTTGCTTTGTCATGTCTGCTCTGTGTAAACACTGCCTGCAGTTCAGCCCACTTCTGGTGAAACGTCCCGGAATATATCAACAAACAATATCCTGCCACAGCTGAATCACTGATGACTTGCCGGTTGCACAAAGGATTA
>NW_007578971.1:23668-37798 GCF_000690725.1 Stegastes partitus | reverse complement strand
TTTTGATGTTTTTCCAACCTGCTGGGGAGTTTTTGGGGCTCAGGGTGTTAATAAATGTGTAACTAAGCACTATAAAACAGAAGAGCAAGCAGTTATTTATGATTGAGAGGTCTTACTGAGTATTTAAAATGTTTTTTACTTAGTTTTTTTTGTTTTGAGTTACTTGTTCTGTAGCAAATATATTGGAAGGAAAACTCTGTATGGTCAGCTGGTGCTTATCAGCAGTATCCAGCTTTTTATCCATTAGCCAAACTGAGTACTGCGTGTCATTACAGAGTAGCTCGCTTCAGGACGGTCAAATTACACACCAAAGTTTAAGGCAACATTTCACTGCTTATATAGTGAATATAACTGAAGTAACATCTCCTCTCTATGTGTTTCTCTCACAGGTTTTACCAGCAGTAGCAAAACTGATCCTGGTGCATTTTCACTGGCAGGTCTCACAAATACTGGACAGGTTGGTCACTCCTGCCTCTTCCTCCCCATTCCTGTCTCTTCCCTTGTCATGTTTGCAGTCTTTCTTTTTCATAACCTCCTCTCTGCCTCTATAATCCACCCCCCTTCCTGTATTTATTCTCATTATTCTGTGCTACTTCTCTCCTGGCTTTCCTCCTCCTTGCTGTTTTTACCTTATTATCTCCTTGTGTCTGATACCTTCCTGAAACCTTTTGATCTTTTTCATTCGTTCTCTGATTCTTTCTCTCGTTTTCTTTCATTTTTTTGGCACTGCGGTTTACCCTGTAGAATAACAAATACAGAATTTCTTGAGGCCCATACCCATACTGTCTTTTGAGAGTGCCTGAT
Source organism: Stegastes partitus (assembly GCF_000690725.1). NCBI lineage: Eukaryota > Metazoa > Chordata > Actinopteri > Pomacentridae > Stegastes > Stegastes partitus. The sequence continues at coordinate 36,994 of NW_007578971.1, read as the reverse complement.
AAATTTTTAATGCTCTTCAACATCCCTTAAACCCTCTCAAAAACGACATTTATTTTTTGAAATGTAAGCTGTCCCCACTCTGTGATGGACAAACTGTTTTCATTTATCAGCTGACATTCAGTATACGATGATCTGAGACATCTGCTAGAAGCGTACACTGTCTTGTTTATCAATCAGGCTCTATCTCACACTTCCATCTTCTTCAGTTCCTCATCTGACTCCTGGTTCTGTCCATGTTTCCCACAGATATAAGTCCAACTCGTCTCTGCTTTTGTCGGACGCTCTGGTCCAGCCCAGCAGCACCTGCAGATCAGTCACTGTGAGTTTGAGTCTGTATCTGTTAGCTACTTATTCCTGCTGTTCTTATACTTGCAGCAAAGTTAACTTTAAGGTTGTCATGCAGCAGGTAAAGCAGTAGCACCGACGTGGCTCTTGATTAGTGGATTGATTAGTGATTTATTGAGGTGATCTTTTCAACGCATCAAATCACGACATGAGTCATTTCAAGGCACTAAACATAGAAAGGTGATTATTATAAAGACAGACTCAACAATTCCCCCTGAGCATCACTTGGTGAATGTAGCGAGAAACAAACCTGCTTTTGACAGTACAACCCTCCAACAGAATGAGACTCAGGGTGTGCAGCCATCTGCCTGCACCGATTGGGGTTAGAAGAGAGCGGAGAGGAAAGATGTGTGACTAAGGGATGGTTCAGGGTCACCGGAGCCAGTCCTAATTATAAGCTTTATCAAAAAGAAAAGTTTGAAGCTTAATCTTCTGCCTCCTGAACCCAAACTGAGAGCTGATTCCACTGGAGAGGAGCCTGATAGCTGAAGGCTCTGCCTCCCATTCTACTTCTGGAAACTCCAGGGAGCAAAAGCAAGCCTGCACTCTGAGTTTGAAAAGCTCTGTTGGGACGATGTGGTACTCTGAGGTCTTTAAGGTACAATGGAGTTTCTTTTAACCTTGTTAGCATGTCCACGTGGTCTTTTTTTTTTATCTGCGAGAAGACACATCATAGTGGAAATGAGTAGTCGGCACCAAGGCTGAGAACTGCAGTGTGCCGATGAGTCCTAAAAATACAGATTTCTGAGGTTTCATACATAACAAATCTAAGGAACCAATCCTGTCAGCTTGCAGGGTTGGACTTCCTGTATCATTATTAGGCTTCAGAATTAGTTTTTGGTGCAAACACGTATGACTTATTTACTCCAATACGACTCGTTGCTGTGTAGTGTAGGCTAGTTTATCAACAGCAAATGAGGAGGCGACTGAGTAGATCCATACGTTCTAGAGAAGCAACAATACACAGTTAAATCGAGGTCATTTTAAGGCAGGAAGGAATATTTTTCTTTTAAATTACTGCCACACAAAGATACGTTTTTAGGGGTTTAATCAATGATTTTAACTCTAATGTCCTTGTATGTGAGGGAAGAGATTTTAAATTTGATTCTGGATTTCACAGGAAGCCAGTGTTTAGAAGTAAACATCCTTTGGTACATCCGGTTGGTATTTGTGCTGTAGTTTGACGAGGCAGTTGAGGGCAATGATAACTGTTAAATTTGGCTTTTTCTTTTTAGCCAACTTTCCAGTGTGGCTAACATGTCTAAATGCACATGTAGCATCAAAGTAACTTTAGTTAATGTTACTGCAAGCTACTAAAAAAATCAGACAAGTAAGTCAATCACCAACACCAGTGATGAGTGATCAGCTGAACTCCTGCAGAAACTATAAAATGCACCCTTAAATGCTGCTCGTGGGTATCTCTGCATGGATTTGTCCTTTTATAGGCAGCTGATGTATGTACAATGTGTGAACACTCTGTTGCACAATAATTCCCTTCTGTTGATATTGTCAAAATGTTTTGATTTTCAACCGCAATAATAGCGAAAAGCACATTTAAGTTCAGCATTATGTCATGTAATTTCATTATTTGTCCTGACGTTTTAGATTTTCGCTGTAGTATCGTATCAAAGTCGTAGTTTTGGTTTGGTGATGACTCTAGCATGGACTACTTCTTCAGCATCACCCTGAGAGGAGTCCTGGTTAGAGCTTCTCGAAGTAGATGATTTGCTGCAATTCTGAGTTTCTGAAGAGTTTTATAGTCGTTTTATAGTTCAAATTAAGGAGTAAATTTTTCGGCTTCATGCACACTTTGCTTTTATATACCGATATTATCAGATAATAAAGGAGAATCACTTGACGCACTGGCTTGTGGAGTGATAATCATGTTTGTTTGGCAAAATACTTCAGATAAGTTGACCTCTTTTGTCAAACAATCAGTAGCTAGCTGATTATTCTTTTGCTAGGTGACATTTGTTAATCTCCCTACATACCAGTTAAATACCAGTGCTACAGATTTCCTTTCACTTTCGTCTGACTGTATTGTGACATCTTATGTGCAACAAGCATGTCATGGCTACTGTTTGTGTGTTAATGTGTCGTGTTTGTATACTTCAGGCCCCTCAGTCCCTCCAGTGTGGTGTCTGTCTACAAGTTGTACGGAGAGACTCCCTGCTGGCGCTGCCCTGCCAGCACTCCTTCTGCAAAGCATGCTGGGAGCAGCACTGCACCGTACTGGTCAAAGACGGCCTGGGAGTGGGTGAGTACAGCGTGTTTGCGTGCCCCTCTATAGGCGCAGCGAGTGAGTCAGGCTTTGTTTAATCAGTGCACCCAAAGGTCTGTTCTTATATCTGTATGTCTGCACTTTGTGTATTTATGCGCTGATGGTGTGTGTGTGTGGGTATTTGTGTGTTTAACCTCGTCGGGTTTCTGTCATAGTTTCAGCCTCGAATCGTTTCTGAGACTTTATTTTCACCTCTGCTTTCCTGCCAGACCAGCAGAGATTTGCAGAGGGGTAATTCATTTGAGCTACATCAGCACCTACTGAAGCCGTTTTTACTGACGGAAACGACGCCGATCCTGGATGTCTGTACACAGGACTCATAATTGTTTACCTGTTTCTGCATGTGTGAAAAATCCAAGAACGTCTCGGGACTTTAAAGATGAAGGAGGTGTAATATGAGGTTTTGATGACTCCCATCTGGAGTAAAGTTTACCTGGGCGGGCGTGCTTCTGCGGCAGCATCACGATCATCGGTGTGCGTTCGTGAAAGAGTGTGCTTGTGTCAGCAGGATAGCAGATGGGTGTGTGGGTGTGTATATGGATCGCTTCTAAGTTTTAGTGCAGTATACTGTATGCGTGTGGTAAAGTGCTTACAGTTTACCAGACTCGCTGTCCTTTTAGTTGTGAGTGTGTGGGAGCACAAGTGCCTTTGTAGCGGGGCGTGTGAGCATGTTTGCATGCACAGGCAGTTGCGTGTCCCTGTGCTACTTTTTAAAACTGTGTCTCTGATAAATTCAGTCCACATAACCGAGTCCTTCTGAGTCTGATAAGCGTCTCACTGTCAGCTGCACCAAGGACGGGTTTCTGATGACAGATGACCCCAATCCAGTTTCTAGGCCACTCTGGTGCAAGAAACCAGCCCGCTCAAACCAAACACAGCTGCAGGGAAACGTTCAGTCACATATGAAGTTTAATTTAAATGATGGGGGCAGTTTATTTGCGCATAAGTCTCTGCTTGGTTGCTCCTCTCACTTTTCAGATTGGTGAGTTCTTCATGATAAATTTGTGTTTGTGTGTTCAGGAATCTCGTGTATGGCTCAGGACTGTTCCCTGCAGATGCCAGAAGACTTTGTCCTGCCGCTGCTGCCAGGAGAGGAGCTGAAGGACAAATACAGACGCTACCTCTTCAGAGACTATGTCGAGGTGTGTGACGGACTCTGTGTGCCGAGTGTGTTTGCTCGGATGCTGCGTCAGGGTCTGCAATGTTTAGCAAACGAGACATCGGGAACCTGTGGCGAGGCAGTGAGAGAGAGAGTTAGCACTTGTGTGTTTTTTGGCGAATCCTTGATTTATCTTATAAAATTGTGATTTGATTTCTAATGCAAGTTCTTTTTAAGTCGAGCATCAGTTTTACTGTGTCCTAGATTTTAAACACTACAAGATAGACAAACAGAAGCGTGACTGTCACACAAGGAGGGCGGCATAAATTAATAAAACCACTGATATGACAGTTTAAATGCTGACTCAGATTACATAAACCCTAAATTGCAGCTTTTGCGATTTGCTAATTGCATTATGATTTGATTAGAAGTCAATGAATCATTTAACTCTACTATACACGGCATAAAATCTGGAACATCCCTTATTCTCTGATCATGTCTGTCTCACCAGCTGGTCATCTATCTAAACCTATTTAGGCATATTCCATATTTCATTTATGTTTCCCTAAAGAATCATTCATTCAAGTGACAAAGAAATATGTTTTAAGTTGTAATTACCAGATCCTGTGCTGTATCTGAGATTTGTGCCTACAATGGAGGTGAATGTAAACGATGACTGCGGCGCTCACAACAGTGGAAAATGTACATTTAAAAGATTTAACACCCCTTCCCATAAATAGTTGCACTCTAAGGCTGGACAGTCCACAGAATACAATATCAAGTTTTATTCCAAAACATTTTCCAGCAGAAGGTTCATTTTTGTGTCACATATGTTCCTTAACCGCCGTCTGTCTCGGCTTTTTTCGCAGAGTCACTTCCAGTTGCAGTTGTGTCCGGGTGCCGACTGTCCCATTGTCATCAAGGTGCAGGAGCCTCGGGCACGCAGGGTGCAGTGTAGCCGCTGCAGCGAAGTCTTCTGGTAGGATGCACACATACAACGAAACGGATGCTTGTACAAACATTAATGAGGCGGTTTCATCTTAAAATTCTACTCAGGAGTTCACAAAAACTGCAGGATTAATTAGTGTTGCTGTTGTTTGCTAACTGCTATAATGGTCAGATTTATTTATATTTTTTTCTGCCTGCCTACTGGCTGTTAAACAGGGTTGCATTTAATATTACTGACCACAAACTATCCAGTTAAGATCAACTTTCACTCTGGAACAAAATGCTAGTAAGAAGAAAATGAAGACACTGATTTTTCTTTTTTTTTTTTTTAATTGATTCAACTTTGGATTTCCAGTTTTTGTGAAGATCTTTCTGTCTCCAGGCTTCAAGCAAAACTATACAAAAGATTCTCTCATAGACTCACAGCTGGCAGAGTTTTGGAATTAATCAAATGCTTTCTTAACACAGAGATCTTTCAAGAAAAAAGAAAATCATTTATAGTAGCCCCTGTTTGACCTGTGTTGTTCAACAGAATGTTCAGTTCAGAAACTTATGTACTGAGTTCAACCGCAACTGTCTTTTTAGTATTTAAATAGTAGTTGTGTAAACTTCTGTTTCTTGCCTATTTGCACCTTTAGTTTATAAACCTGTTTTATCTGTTGACAGATTATTTAGCATGTAAGTATATGATAAGCCTTTTTTGTTCACGTCTAAATGTTAACGTCTGTATTTGGTTTCTCTCCCTCAGTTTTAAATGCCGTCAGATGTATCACGCACCCACAGACTGCGCAACAATTCGAAAATGGCTGACCAAATGTGCAGACGACTCAGAGACTGCAAACTACATCAGCGCACACACTAAAGATGTATGACATCAACACACATCCTATAAATACACATGCATGCTCACAGAAAACCACACAGTTTGAAAATATAATTTGTAAAACACAAATATCAGGTTTTTTTTTAGCAATGCTGTCCTGAAACGTGAAGGTTAAGAGTTGTTCATTTCTCTTCTAGTGTCCTAAGTGCAATATCTGCATTGAGAAGAACGGAGGGTGCAATCACATGGTGAGTCAGAGCTGAAAATCACACTTTCCCAGAACACAGGAAATGCTAAAAATATATTCAGATTCTGAGAGCTGAGGTCCTCAACTTTAATAGCTCAACACTCAAGAGCACAGACATGTTACCTGTTGTTTCCTTTTATTTTTAAGTCTGCGAGCTGTATGTGAGAGACTCCAGTTGTATGAACACCTTCGGTTGTTCCTTCAAAGTGAAACTATGGCGTATGTGGTTGTTCATCAGATTTCTGGTTCACTAGTTTGACTTCCTTTTGTGTTTTTGTTTGTTTCAGCAATGCTCCAAGTGCAAACACGGTAAGTTTCACACCTCCTGCCTGGTCCGGTGCAGCTTTCTGTGAGGCACTTTGCATCCATCTAGTGGCGTTATGCAACATGCAGAACACAGTCATATGTGCAGCATTAGAACAACTGAACTTTTTTAATTTGGTGCTTGGTTAGAGTCAGTACAGTCGTGACTCGATAATCCGACCCTTAACAATCCTAAACTTTGCTATCTGACAGGTTTTTAGGAAAAACGAATGGAACTCATTAAAAACAGCCTTAACATACCGACAGCCTTGGATTCTGACTCCGACATGACATTTTATGTCACCAATCAGGATAACGGCGTATTATCTGACTGAACAATCCCACAGATTGGCTACGTTCACACTGCAGGACTTAATGCTACATTTGGATTTTTTTGTAAAACACGATTTTTTTGAGTTCCTTCACATTTCCAGTTAAATGTGACTTGTATGTGATCTGCTGTGTGAACTTCATACGACCCAAAAGTGTCCCGCATGCGCAGAAGAGGACACAACGACGTCACATGCAGCGAGCGTGCTCAGTGTTTATGGAAGTAAACACAGATGGTAACAGTGGAGCGTATCTGCCACTCCCAGAAGTGTGTTAATACACTAGTTATTATAACAACTATAAACAATGAATATTAGCAACAAATGAGCCTTCAAGCATCAAGCCCTCCTTGTATCTTGACCTCCGTCTTGACATTCCGACAGCCTTGATATCCGACATAAAAGAAGGTTTTACATTTAGTGTCGGATTATCGAGTCACGACTGTATTTAACGTCCTTTTTGCACCTTTTGGCTAACGTTGACAGTGAACACATTTATAGGAGCATGTAGGTAAATCGATGATCTAAGTTGGCTCCACGTGCCGCCAGCTTCTTCTTGACTAATTAGATTTTGTCAGAATAAAAATGTAGTTCACTCACTGTTGTTAGTAACCTGGAGAAATAAATAAATATAACACCAGCATCATTCATTTGAGGCTGCTGTAGACTGGACTGTGAGACTGAACTTGTAAACACACGTCACTTTCTGAGCACACCGTGTAAATCATGTATGTACCAGAGAGCCCGTAAATATGTGTTGTTTTGTGTCTTCTGACAGACTTCTGCTGGATGTGTCTTGGAGACTGGAAGACTCATGGCAGTGAATACTACGAGTGCAGCCGCTACAAAGAGAACCCCGACATAGTCAACCAGAGCCAGCAGGCTCAGGCCCGAGAGGCCCTCAAGAAATACCTCTTCTACTTTGAGAGGGTGAGTTTTTTCTTTTTCTGTTTAGCAATAAGACTCAGTAAAACACTGATTAAAATAGTGGGTTCAAAAAAACAAATTTACACAGTCACTTGATTGAGAAATCTGTGGGGCTTCGATGTGTCTCTGCTTTAGATGCTGTAAACGTCCACATCACGCCACAAATTATTATATGTTTCAGACTAGATAAAGACTAGTGTGTAAATGATTATATCCTGCTCACCTAAATTGAAGGTTTGTTGGACATTGACGGGGTAAAAGTTCTTAAAATAATCTGAATTGGGGTTTTTCCTCCCCTGTTTTCCCTCCAGTGGGAGAATCACAACAAGTCTCTGCAGTTGGAGGCTCAGACGTACCAGAGGATCCAGGAGAAGATCCAGGAGAGAGTAATGAACAATCTGGGAACCTGGATCGACTGGCAGTACCTGCATAACGCTGCAAAGCTACTGGCCAAGGTAGTGTGTTGATCATGACTTATTTAGTAGAGAGCTGAATGGCAAAAGAAAATGGACACGTGTGGTACATTACACAGTTTATTTTGGAAATTTTGCACATAAGAGAACCATAAAGTCTTATATTATTATATATATACTACTGTGTTATAATATGTAAATGTCACTGTTGTTGAACCGTGTGAACCATAAAACCCGCTGGTGGATTTTGAAGGCATGTTATCTTTAAAAAATCACCAAAATTATAACATTTATTTTAACAGGAAACTGTAAAAGCAGAAAGAATTGTTTGATTTTCTGACGGTGTTTGAACTACTCATCTGTGATGTACCACTCTGTCAAAACACTTAACCAAAACTAAGCTTATATCTTTAAAATAATTTTATTCTACATGTCTCATGTAAAAAATTGGCAAAAATGAACTATTTGCTTTAACTAGATTCTGTATAAAATAAAAACTCTGTGCTACGTGGTGCAACTGTGAAGCCAGTTGTGACGCAGCTGAATTCAAGGTTTCAAAACTGAAGCTTTGTCCTGTAATTCACCTGTAAATCATGACTCAGATACCAGCATCCTACTTCTAATAATGATCATGTCACTAAATTGCCAGTGCATCTCTCTTAGTGAAGACTCAGTCTGATTTTTAGTCAGAGTTTACTAACTTTCCACAGTCAATACATCATCATGAGTGTGTTTTGTCTTCTTTTATTCCCTCAGTGTCGCTACACACTGCAGTATACCTACCCTTACGCCTATTACATGGAGTCCGGCCCACGCAAGAAGCTGGTGAGAAACAAACTTCTCTCCTTCCCTGTTTTTTTTTTTTTTTATGTTTTCCAGCAGAACTCGCAGTATGAGAACTTATATTAACTATATCACCTGTAGTCTTGGTTTCTTCTCACCCTCCTTCCCTCTCTTTCAACCTATTTTGAATCCTTTCATAATAATTAGACTTTAAATGATCGTTTCTCAGTGAAAGCAGGGAGCGATTCCTTTGGCCTTACATTTCTGTGTTTGTTTTTTATCTGTCCTCTGCAGTTTGAGTACCAGCAGGCCCAGCTGGAGGCAGAGATAGAAAACCTGTCGTGGAAGGTGGAGCGAGCCGACAGCTATGAGAGAGGAGTGGTGGGAGGCGAGGGGGAGCTCAGCGCCAGTGACAGAGGGGTGAGAGAGCACGCCGAACTATGTTAGGATCAAGAAGTACATCAGGTCTATAAGGGGAGGGAAGACGAGCCAGTGTTGTGTGGGTAGAGGACTGACTGATGATGTGGAATACAACCACAGGGGAACATATTATATTTAATGGGATGTACACTAATTAGTGAGGAGAGCACACTGACCACTAACATGCACGTGCTCCTGGCAGACTATTTTCTAGTTCTGTTTACACACATTCTACCTTTAAGGACCATCGAGCAAGGCCATACACTAAAAACATCTGAGTAAAGAACACATCTGACTGTACTGCACAGCTTCCACATGTAAATATTGTCTGGTATGTTTTCTAGTGCACTAGAACGTGTCCTTGTACGCATTTACCTGACTGGTTTTGAAGCAAGTGCATCTGTCTTGTAGGATGATCAGGACTGTGTGGTCAAAGTAAAAATAACTTAGCTGAGTGTATATGGAAGCTTTATTTTAGTTTTCATTTGGGTTATATTTTCTTTTGAAGTGCCTTTTAAGGTTGATGTAGTTTCTCTGTTTAACCCTCTGAACCCCAAATCCCGCCAGCAGGTTTAGAAGGCATGTTGTCTTTAAGGAATAACCAAAATCGCACCATTTACCATAATTTTCAGACTATTGAGCGCAACTGAATATAAGCAGCACCCACTAACTTTAAAAAGAAAAAAAAATTGTACACATATAAGCCGCTCTTGTCTATAAGCTGCAGGTGTCCACGTTGCAGCATGAGATGTTTACACAGAAAGATTTTTTTAACTTTTAATTAAATACGTACCGGTAACAAACACAAATACGTAAATGCTTTTTTCCGAACAGTACCTGTTACATGGCTGGTTAAAATAAACACAGCAGCCTAATATCCCGAATATTTGGGGGTGCCGCGTGGTCGTGGCGGGTGAGTAGTTAGGGTAGACGTAGTAGTTTTGATATCCCAATTCCAGCACAGCGAACGAATAGTCGGCTTTTCGGCTATTTGAGTCCAGCCCTACAGCCTACCAAGAGAAGTCATTGATCGCTATCTTCATCTTCCTCCTGTGCACTAAAACCACTAAAGTTGTCTTCTTCAGTGTCGGAATTGAACAGCCTCAGAACTATTGTCATACACTTCCTCAGTCTCTCTTTCGTTGTCGCCGTCAACGTCACTTTTGAAGCAAATTCGTAAAAATCCATAAATTAGCCGCATCATTGTTTAAGTCACAGTGTTCAAAGCGTGTGAAAAAAGTAGAGGCTCATAGTCCGAAAATTACGGTGCTAGAGCTAGAAAACTGTAAAGACAGAAAGAATCAAGAGATTTTCAACTTGCCAACAATTTTAACAATATTCATCATTCATTAAAGTATTAATCTGTGATGCACAGCTTCATTGGAAAACTTGAAATAAATTGTGATATTTTACCAAAATCACTTTATTTTACGTCTCATTTAAATAAACTGCTTGCATGAACCAGATTCTGTACAAAACAAAACATTCTGTGTCTCGCTGTGCAACCATGAAGCCATCAGAGAATCAGCTACAACTAACAATGACATGACAACAGTGGTGGGACATCTCAGATGAACTGCAGGCTGTGCAGAGCAGAAACCAGCAAATTATCAGTTCAGCTTTTTGCTTTTTATGCTTCATGACATTACATCTGCATTCTGCTGCACTAAACAAAAGCTCTCTGTAGTTGTAGCCATGGTTGTGCTGCTGCCATAGAGGTGCAGGACTTTATTATGTAGTGGAAAATGAGCCCACGGAGAGTTAATGTTGAGGTAAACTTGGGGGTCAGAGGGTTAAAAAGGCTTCAGATTTCCCTTAACTGTATGCACACTGTAGTTGCAGCAAACATAGTTCAAGCAGGAGTAAATGTGTGTTTGATTTGAGCCGATCTTCTGCGGCAGACTGATGCTTGTTTTGTGCTGTAGTGAGTTTGTAATACGACATGTGGGATCGACTCACAATGAAATGTTTGTGGTAATGAAAGAACCCAGTGTAATATTGTGGCTCGCTGGTTTGTCTTAATAGCTTTTTGTTACAGTTCTTTGTAGGTGTTGGATGTTTAATGAGATTTACTGACAATTAGAACAAAGTACAAATTATATTTAGTAATAATTGTGTTTTTTTTTTTTTTTTTGCAGGATCTGGAGAATCAGATGCACATTGCTGAGCAGAGGCGACGCACGCTGCTGAAGGACTTCCACGACACCTGAAGCTCCATCGCGACTGCAAAGCACCAGCATCTCCCTCCTTACTTCCTTCCTTTTCTTCCTTGCCTCCTACCTTCGCTTCCTTCCATGACCATCCCTTCGGTGCAGTCATGCCGACCTCTCTCCGTTTTCGCTTTCTCTACACTCGCTCGTTTGCTTTCCTTCTTTCTCGTCTTCGCCTCCTCTCACTCCCATAACGCTGCAGGGTCACAGAATGGCACGATTGTATCACCCCTTCCTCGTCTTCACCTCATTTACACGTTTTGGCTTCAGAGCGTCACATTCGCAGCCGTTACACTTGCTTCAGCTTTTCACATCTGATGACGTGGGTCCAAGTTTGAGCGTTCAGACGGATACTAGCGTCTAAAAGCAGCATGTCGAGGAGTGGAGGAGATGGAGCTGGTGTTTTTTTTTTCCAAAGTTGTTCCTCTGATGATGCGAAAAAGAAACCTGAAGAGGTAAAACTGCCAAGGATGGAGAAGTTTGTTTCTTTAAGCAGATGAGGAAAATGTAGGATTATGTTTTCCTCTTTAAAGAGCTGATTTAGAGTCTGTATTTGGTGGGTTTATTTCAACCATATTGACTTTGCAGGCGGCTGTAGGTACTGGATTTGTCCAAACACAAAGTAGAAATTCCTCTGTTAGCAAATAGAAATTAAAGAAAAAAAAAGATAAGATGTTCATCGGGAAGAAGCTGTTTGTTTCTGTCAGCTAGTGGACGGTGATACTTGTAGATATTTATCACCGCCACTTCTGTGGTTATGTTTTTAGTAAACCTAATTATCCATCACAGCAACTTGATCGTGAACTATTCTCAATGGATATGGAGACAGCTCAACGTAAATTTATTTAGTTTCTGTTTTGTTTATATAAATTCTGCCATTGAACTGGTGTGTTAGCTGTGAAACGCGGTGACCTCATATTCCCACGTGCTCTTCAAAATGCTCAGAAAAAAAAGCAGAACAGAATATTTTCCTACATATGATGCATGTACACAAGAACGTGTGTCTTCTTTAGATTTCGTTGCCAGCGCTTCACAGCAACGCACACCTTCCTCCTTTGTTTGGTTTTGTGCCAAACCTGGAGGCGCCTCTACCTCCGGCAAATAGTCACGATGGTCCAAGTTAAACTACCGAATCAGTGGCGTCTCCTCACACACTCTGATATTGTTGCTCGATTGTGTTTGTCTTACGTAAAAAAAGACTTGCACCTCCACTGCTCAGATGATAGAAGTTGTCTTGAATGAGCAAGTGTAATGTCCGCCATCGTTCACACACACACACACACACACACTACAGCACCTCCCACCAACACTTACATGGCACGCACACGCCGACACACTCATGCTCAAACACTCCGCTGCAGAAAGCAAACTCTTAATTTGTCTCCGTTCTCCTCCCCGTCATCTCGTGCTCTCTTTCTTCTTTCTTTACCTTCATCTTTGCCCTTCACTTCATTTTTTTTGCCCTTTGTTTTCTTCTTCTTTTTTTTTTTCCTCCTTCCCGCTCACATTGTTCACTTTTCTTCTGGAAAATGGCTGTTGATAGATAGATCGTTTAAAAAAAAAAAATGGGAAAAAAAGAAAAAAATACCAAAAAAAAAAATTGCTGTAATTTTCAACGGTTGTACATTAATACAGAAATAGAGTTACTGAGAGAGTTTTTAAAACCGGACCCTGTCTCTTGTGTGGTAATTACACATACATGCACATACACAGCAGATCTACAAAGAATTTCAGTTTAAAACAAATCAAATATATTAATTATAACACGTTTTAAAGCACCATGAGTGAATACATGTCATCAGACAGGCAGCAAAAAAAGGATAAAACTTCTTAAATCAATGAATACAACAAAATTAAATAGTATAAAATACTAAAACAGGGAAAAACTTGTAACACCAATTTCTAAAATAGAAATAAATATGAAATATTAAGAGCAGCCAAAAACCATAAAAAACAAGTCTGTCTTGAGGTTTTTCTTTGAAATATCAACAGACGAACATTTGATTTAAAAGACTGTTTTAAAGGTTTGAAGCTGCTACTGTGAAAACAGTAACAGCAGTTCTGAGGATTTAAGAGGCCTTAAGGGACAGAAAATATCAGAAATGTACCCAAATGCAAACCCAATGCTTAGGAAATGGATGGAACTCGAGTGAAAGCAACACATTTCCAAAACTGTAGTCGGTTGTTTGTATTAAAAA
>NW_007578971.1:11580-23223 GCF_000690725.1 Stegastes partitus | reverse complement strand
ACAGACAACCAAGCACACTCACATTCACACCTACGGACAATTTAGAATCACCAATTAACAACATGTTTTTGGACTGTGTGGGAGGAAGCCAGAGAACCCAGAGAGAACCCACACTGCACGGGGAGAACATGGAGACTCCACGCAGAAAGATCCCGGGTGTCCTCACCGGGACACAAACCGGCGACCTTCTTGCTGCGAGGCAACAGTGCTAACCACCGAACCACCTTGCAGCCCAGTCCAAATCATGGCATTTAAAAAAAATAAAAAAAAACAGTTAGAACTATTTTTCTTATTAATTAGCCTAATCGAAGCTTTAAATCTGTCCAATCAGTAGCGTGGGACTCTGAGCCTCCTTCCAGAAGGTAACCACTTCTACTCTGAGTACAGAGCGTGTGAAGGATCACTCTGGATCTTGTTGGCCAGGTGCAGAGCAGCCTGTTCATAGGTGTTTTGCAGGGATCGGCGCTCCTGCTCACCCATAAGCTGAAATGTACAAATACAGTCTTGTTTTTGTGGACACTGGCTGGTTCTAAATTAGCCTGATTTAACAGCTTCACCTAATCATTACTGTCGTGTCGATGTGAAGCTCTGTGTTTCCATCACGCTGCACCTCTCTGCTCTTACGTGGTCACTCAGGGTGCAAACGAGTTATGTTCCAGCTTCACATCTAAATTTGGGTTTCGCACATCTGCGCTGCAAATGTGAACGATAGAAAAGATGCATGTGTGCACCGTCGCCCTGCGTCCCTCATGAATTGTTTCCAGCATTTTCAGCAACAGTGTGAAAAGTTTGATAGCGTCCAGGGCCCTCGGTTCCTGCAGTGTTGACGCATGTCGTGGAACCTCAGGCCACCTCTGACATTATCACACTGGCACCTTACTGCGCACACGGCCCAGCCGGTGTGCTGCAGCCTAATATAGAGAGGTGTAATGGTGTGCCAGGATAGTATTAACTGCTCCACTGCTCTGCTTGACCTTATGCGAGTGTGACCGAGTTCCATACTGGCACAGTAATGGGTGGTGTGGGGGGGACGGCGCCCCCAAGTGTTCGCTCTGGAGAACGACAGGCATCAACTTCCAATTATAAACCAGCTCAGTGGGGCTGGTTTGACATCACTTTGAAACTGGGTGAGTTCAGAATAGGTGGGACCCACTTTTGCTCCAGTCAGTTTTGTCCGATATATTAACTCAGGCGAGAATGTGACGTGTGTGTTTTTGGAGATGCAATATGTTCTTTACCAGGCACACTAAATAACTGAAAGTCATGTTGATGTCGTAGTTGCAGGGAAGCTGACACAGCTGTTTGCCAAACATCAGCAGTAATGTGCTGCATTTATGGGGAGATATTTATGAATCTATGAGCAACTGGAGGAAATGCAACAATCAGAAAAGTACAAAACACAGCGAAAAAAGGTCATCAATTAGTGCATTTTGGAGAGAGATTTTAATTTTACTTCAGGTTTGATTTTAAAAATGGCATCTTGTGCAGGGCTGCAAGGTGGTTCGGTGGTTAGCACTATCACCTCACAGCAAGAAGGTCGTTGGTTCGCATCCTGGTGAGGACACCCGGGATCTTTCTGCGTGGAGTCTCCATGTTCTCTCCGGGTTCTCCGACTTCCTCCCACACAGTCCAAAAACATGTTGAGGTTAATTGGTGATTCTAAATTGTCCGTAGGTGTGAATGTGAGTGTGCTTGGTTGTCTGTCTCTAAGTGTAGCCCTGTGATAGACTGGTGACCTGTCCAGGGTGTCCCCTGCCTTCACCCTGAGTCAGCTGGGATAGACTCCAGCCCCCCATGACCCTAGTGAGGATTAAGCGGTGTATAGATGATGGATGGATGGATCTTGTGTTAGCTCATAATTTCCAAAAGTGGCAATTTCTTATATCAGTAGGTAGAACATTCCAGGGGGTTGTCTCTCTCCTATTTACCCTCCCTTTAACCAGTGGCTGCCCTCCCTGGGCTTGGTTCTGCTGGAAGTTTCTGCCTGATAAAAGGGACTGCGGGAAAAAACAAATTGCTGCATTTGTTGGCTTTCTTTCTATAATATAATATTGCAAGGTCTTCACTTTGCATGTCTATTTCATGACACAGGTGCGTAGGAGATGGATGAGCATATCCAAACGCTATAAACAGACTCAACATCATCTAACGTGGACAATACATGTATGTGTGTAGTTTCGGTGCTACACTTTCATCCAGCAAATGGCTTATTGTAAAGTGAAATAACAAGCAGCTGTGTCCCTGCAACCTATTGCATTTCTAGTGTACTATAGGAAGGCATGAATTAATAAACGTCTGTCCAGTGAATGACGCCTTTCAATAACATGCAGAAAGACAGAAAACACTCCTAAATGTACCCTGGAAATGTCCACATTAATATTAATATCATGAAGTGCTTTAATGCGCACTGGGCTCTCCATGTTTTACCATTTTGAACAGGAATGAGGAATTTTCAATCTGAATTCACATTTTTATACCCAAACGTGAGCCTCTGAGCTCACTGGGCTTCTCTGAGAAGTCAGACACTGATCAGGCATAATAACATTCAACCACTAAAACAAATGTTTCTATTCAGGGATGCAAGTAAATAATTATAATTTGACATCTTAATCAAGAAATAATAGCGTGTGTTACTATTATTTCAGTTTTTCTGTAAAGCTAAATTTGAAAATTCATGGATAACACGAGTAATTATATTTTAGTATTAAAAATATCACTTTAATTAAAGAGCTTCTACATACTGGTGCATTAACCATGAATTTGGTAATTACCAGTGTTGTTAATTTAAGGCCGCTGTAGTATAAACCTTACATTGGGAGGTGGTCTAATACGTTTGTTAAGCACTGTACATATGTAAATGAACCTGCAGAGATGCGTGGCATGTAAACAATGAACAAATCCTTAATAATACATACAGCGAGGTTTTCTAAAATATCACGAGCAAATTGAAATTTTCTGAGACCTTGCTGTACTTATTGATTGCGTAGCTCCAGCAGAGGCCAACATTTTAATTATTTGCCCTTGAGGGTTAACCTTAACCCCCCCCGAGTCACCCTGTAAATATTTATACACATACATATACACTGTACTCTGGATTTAAAGATCCATTTCACT
Source organism: Stegastes partitus (assembly GCF_000690725.1). NCBI lineage: Eukaryota > Metazoa > Chordata > Actinopteri > Pomacentridae > Stegastes > Stegastes partitus. Next base: position 20,109 of record NW_007578971.1, on the reverse strand, counting down.
GAAAATACTACTTTTTGTTCAAGATCTTCTAGTATTACAGATGTATTTTACCAAATAGCAGTCTCTAACTAACAAGTCGTGGGCTTCAAGGTTTTTTTTCCCCCCTTTAATCTGTAGGGACTAGAAAAGCAGGCTCCCCTTCAAAGTAAATAAATGAAGCCCATGAAAAAAAATGCAGCTTCCTCATGCTGCTGTCTTGAATGACGCAGCTGCTCCTCTTGGCTTCGCATCCTGCTCCTCTTCATCATTTTTCTTGCACACACTGCCAGTGACGGATTCCTCTCCTTGGCGTTACAACAGCAGCTTCCTCTGCGGGCATGTCAACGAGGGGGCGGGGCGGCCGGATGTGACGTCACGTCGGAAGCCCTGTCAGACGGGAACGGTGCACGTGTCCGGAGGAGCTGCAGGGAGAGCATGAGCGGAGCTGCAACCGCCGCCAGAGAGGCCTCCGAAAACACTCGTTATTTCTTCCGCAGCGCCGCTTTCTGCCCCGGTTTTAACCGTTAACTCACCCGGACGGCAGCGGCGACCACCGGCGGCCGGCTCACAGGCTCGGAGGCGGGAAGACGCAGCACGACGCGCGGAAGGTGAACTGACCGGGAAGCGGGGGTCAGAAAGTTCTGGAGTCCGCTCTCGCGTGTCCTCTCTCCGTGTTCGGTCGTTGGCTCTCAGCGGCTCCGTTGACGTCGGTTGCGGACTGAAGCGGACCGACTGGCTGGCTGCCGGGACGACATGGCGGACTATCTGATCAGCGGGCAGACCGGTTACGTCCCCGAGGACGGGCTGACGGGACAGCAGCTGTTCAACGGGGGAGACGGGCTCACGTACAAGTAAAGACACACGGTCCCCCCCCGGTGCTCGGTCCCGGGGCCACCGGGGCCCCAGAACTCCCGTTAGCTTTGTGTTGTGTTTAGCGGCAGTTAGCTAAGATGCTAACTCACTAAGTGTGACTGAGCCGGTTAACTTTATACACAGACTGTCATGAAGCTCATCAGCATCAGATTATTTATTGGTTGGAACCGAAAAACAAGCTGGTCTGTTGATATAATTGCAGATTATTTTGTACTAGAGTAAAGAATTATCTTATTTCCAGCCTCTTAAAGATGAATATTTTCATTTTTTCTCTCTCATTCATTCAGTAAATGAATATAACACGCTAACTTACTTAGCTGAGCGAGCTAACTTTATACTTAAATTACTACTAATTAACTAATATAAGATTATATACTTATCAGAACTGAAAACCAAACTACTTGGACGTTTAATTACAGATTAATGTGTTCATTATTTATTTATGGAGGGATTTATTGCCCTACTTAAGGGTAGAGCTGCATCAGACTAGTTAATTGTCTGATTGTAGCTTCTTAAATGTGAATATTTTCTTGTTTCTTTACTTGAGTCATGAGACTTCAGTATTTAATTATTTACTTATTTAACTCGGGACTTATTTGGACATTTGGTTACAGATTAGTGGAGTCATTGTTGGTTTAGAGACACATTTAGTACCCCATTTAAAGGAAAAGCTGCAACAAGTAATAGACTAGTTGTCAGCTATAACATGTATTGCAGATTGTTTTCATACAGAGTTATCAATTATATAAGTAATACTCGTGTTTTCGCTACTTAAATGTGAATATTTCCTGTTTTCTTTCCTCCTGTATTTCTTTAATATTAATTATTTTAGGGTTGTGGCAAAAACAAGACCTCTGAAGATGTTATCTTTGGCTTTTTGAAAAGCCTTTTTCCATTTTCTGTCCTTTTATAAAGCAAAAAATAATCAACAGTTTATTTGAGAATGAAAAAATATATATATATTTTAAGGGAAACACTGGATCCTACATTTCCCATGATGCTACCAATAGCAGTTTTTAACTTCTCAATGGGGCACCTTTGGCTAAACAAACTAAGTTATTGTACAGCTGACCACAGGTTAAGTAGCACTGACTGACCTTTACTTATAAAATTGACGTTCTTGGAAGGTGAATGTTGAGAACACAGAAGTTTGATGGTCATCACTTGCACAACTAGTGATCCTGTGTCTATAAACACAGCTGGCACCACTTCAAAGACACCTGAACTTTCCCCACAGACTATAATTGTTCTCACTTTTTTAATTACCCTGCCAGTGTGAAGTTATCGCCGCTACCTGTCCAAGAAAGTGAAAACACTGCTGCAAACTGAATTACAGCCTCTTGGAAGTTAGAGGGCCGACAGATTCCTTCCGTACACACACTTGACCTAAATTTAGGTCTTGTGTTGTTGTGTTGCACTGTGTGGACCTCGGCTATATTTGGAGCATCATGGACGTCCCCCTTAAGCACAAATACTGTTTTCCATGTTGAAACTGAGCTGCTCAAACAATTTGAAATGGGTAATACTTTTAAATGTTCTGTGCTGTAACTAGCAGGTGTTTAGTAGTAATTTGTTCATTCATTTGTAGTAGTTTGACAGAAAACTGGCTGCAGTTTTTATCTGTCAAGCTGGATACAGATCTCAAATATGCACATTTGCTGCTTTATGTGCTTTTTAGTTGAATTCATTTGGAAACAGGAGTTGGGATTGAATGAAACAAGCAATTTTACAGTTTCATCTATGGCTGCAGGAGACTTTCACGGACACTTTTCACTGTTTTCTGATATTTTATTCAGTTATAAATTAAATAAGAAACAAAAACATCCAAAAAGTGTTCAAAAGTTTAATTCAGAATTGAATGAAATCGAGAGATGTTGCTGTTTTATGAGTGAGACAGTGCAATAGTTTAAAAACAAATGTGCACCATTTGTTTTACTGGTTTCACAGATTAGTTTGAATGCTGTCGATGCATTGAAGTGTACTGCTAATGGCTGACGGACGCTCTGTCATGTGCCTGAACACGCTGCTGTAACATGGCGTCTCACTGTCTTTCATAAGCAGCGTGGATGTTGATCCTCTGTACACTCCTTTGAAACGTGAAACCAGTTTAGGATTCCCATGAAAGAAATTCATGCTTTTCTTCCCTCCTTGAATGCATTCTTGGTTTTCTATTTATGAACAAAGAAACATTCAGCCTGTAAATGTTTATTCAAATGTGCACAGACGTGAATTACACAACATCTAAAAGTGGATTTTGTTAAATACACGTTTATTTATCTACAGCGTTAGATCAGTTAAGTGTGCATTGAAGACTGAGTTTTTGCTTCGTAGGTTTGGATAATGAATCAAGCCTTTCTTTTCTTCACCTTTTTTGGGAAAATCACTAGTTTTATTAATTTGGGTTTCATTTATTGAAGCATAATAGACATTTTTGTTTCTCAAATGGTCAGAAAAAACAGTAAAATGCATAGATTTAGTATGAAATAGGGTAACAAAGACTCCTCGCCTTAGCTGTATATGATTCAAAATTGTTGGGATGAACAGATGATGCAAGACGTGTAATATTTCTCATTGCTTTTGTTTTTCTCCTCCAGTGATTTCCTGATTCTGCCGGGCTACATCGACTTCACATCTGACCAAGTGGTGAGTCCAAATGAAGGACAAATATTTACCAACATGCAAAATCGGATTAAAGCTGATGTTGTGGTATTAAACTAATCTGAGTGTGGGATGGGAGCGCATGAGGTGAGGATTATCAGCTGTGCGCCTCCCATCACAAATACTCCTCCAATTAGACTCACAAAGCTTCCACAAGCCCGAGCAGTACACTTTTTTTTTTTGTTAAAAGCTGCAACTGTGACAGTCCAAGTACTGAGTGGGGGCCGCCTGTCATGCAGCAATATCTGTTTAAAGTTCACTAACGTTCGAGCTGCTCCTCATACCAGACCAAGTAAGACTGCAGCAGTGAATATTGAATTTAAGGAAGGGTGTTCTTTATTGTTTTTGTAAGAAGAGAATTGTGTGTGCAGTTCACCAAACTCATGTACAGTAAAAGCTGAATCAGAATAAAACCATCCAGCACCTAGACTCAGAAGTCAAAGCCCCAGTGTGTACGTTTTTAAAAGCTCTGACTCTTGTGACTGTCAAGAAGACATTGTTCCTTGTCCCTGAAGCAATAACACAATCCCAGGACCCTGAATCTATTTATGTGTGTCTGTCCCACTGTGACATGAAGCTTAAAAGACTGACTCAATTTTCCGATATCTGTTTCTTGTCCAGGATCTGACATCGGCGCTCACCAAACAGATCACCATGAAAACCCCGTTCGTCTCCTCTCCCATGGACACGGTCACAGAGGCCAACATGGCCATCGCTATGGCAGTACGTACGACACACAGACACACACGATCGTTTGTTGTTCAGCCGTCGCATTCTGACGCCGTGATGCTAATTCACACACACTGATGTGTTTTCTCCTCTCAGCTAACGGGCGGCATCGGCTTTATCCACCACAACTGTACTCCAGAGTTCCAGGCCAATGAAGTTCGCAAAGTCAAGGTAGCGATGATGACTTTCACCTCTGTTCTTCTGTTGCATCTGCTTTTCTTTCATTTCATTCACCTTCTTTTTTTCTTCTTTAACTGACTTCTGAACCCCAAAAACTGACAGTTTGCTTAATATGTGCAGCAATGTCAATAAGTCATTTATTATTAATTAATTGTTGCTGTCACAGCTACAGACCGCCGCAACAATCATTATATGAACCACTGGGACATTGAGTCAATGATCAAACTGACTGGCTGGAAGTCTTTAAGCCTCACAGAAGATTGTCAAAAATGTAATAGACTGAGGTTCAGGTTCAACTACAGCTAATCTACAATATTTAAAACGTATGTTATCTAGGAAAAACGGTGTCCGCCGATACTAAATATGAAATGACTGGGATAGAAGCTGGAGCGAAAGAAAAAACTTCATTGGGACATTTCTAGTTTGAAGGCCGTGTTATCTGTAAAACATCAACATTTACCAGATCCAGAATCTGTAAAAACAGAATTGTCTGGCTTTCCATTTTCCGAGTGGCTTTAGTTTTTGTCTTTTTTACATGATCTATGGCATTACAGCTTTGTTATTCTGCACAGAAGCCATTTTTTAGTTCTTTGAGTCATGATTGTTCTGTTTCCTCGGAGGTGCAGGACTTTATATTGTAGTGAAAAATGAGCCAACAGTGAGCAAAAATGTAACAGGAGCAGGAAATGTCTACAAAACTGTTTGGGGTTCAGAGGGCTAATGTCTTCTCTTTGTTTTTGTATGTTTTTCCTCCTCTTCCTCATCTCACATTATTTTATTCTGTGCATGTTCTGAATGTAGTTGCACTAGATCCAGTAGAAAAGTATTTTTGCTTCCTAGCTGTAGAGTTTATCCTGTGATCTCTTTATTCCTTTCGCTGCTCCTTCACCTGCCGCCCTTTACTCTTCCACATCCCCATCCTTGTTTTTCCTCACCCCTCTCCTTCCCTCCCTCCGTCCCTCCCGCCCTCCTCCAGCGGTATGAGCAGGGCTTCATCACAGACCCCGTGGTGATGAGCCCCAACGAGCGAGTGCGGGACGTCTTCCAGGCCAAAGCCCGCCACGGCTTCTGTGGCATCCCCATCACAGACAACGGCAAAATGGGCGGCAAGCTGGTGGGAATCATCTCCTCCCGAGATATTGATTTCCTGAAAGAGGAGGACCACGACCTGCCACTGAGCGAGGTGGGCAGAGTTTGGCTATATCGCCTATATGACTACTACCACTATGATGGGGTTTGGATTCAGGTCTTTGGACTAGAAGAGTTAAATTTTACAATACATGTTCCTGTTTTAATGTGAAAGGAGACTTCTTTAGGCTTCAATTATAGCCACAGGACCCAAATATAAGAGTTTTAAGTAAGAAAGAAAATCAAAGCTAGTCTACGTAGATACTAGTATGAAGCCTAAATTTGCAAAAGCTATTTGACAGAGGTCTGTTAACTGCATGTTGTGATGTGACAGGTGATGACAAAGCGAGAGGAGCTGGTAGTCGCCCCTGCTGGAGTGACACTGAAAGAAGCCAATGAAATCCTCCAGAGGAGTAAGAAAGGTGAGGATTTTTTTTTTTTCTTGTTTTTATTAGATACTAAGTTAAAAATATGACATAAAGCAGATAAACGTGTACACAGGCACCACTGTATGATGTTTTCATCTCTTTGGTGCCTCCTGCAGGTAAACTGCCCATAGTGAACGAAGAGGGCTCCCTGGTGTCCATCATCGCTCGCACAGACCTGAAGAAGAACAGAGACTTCCCTCTGGCCTCCAAAGATTCCCGAAAACAGCTGCTGTGTGGCGCCGCCATCGGAACCCACAATGATGACAAGTACCGCCTGGACCTGCTGGTGCAGAGTGGAGTGGATGTGGTCGTACTGGTGAGGAGGAGGTCCAAACTGTGTTTACAATAGAGAGACTGGGGGAAACTAAGTCTTGGTAATACAGGAAGCTGAACTTTAGCTGTCCAACTGTGATCAATTTTAGGAGTAGGGATGCAAAATTTCAAATATTTTGTTAACCGGTAGTCAGCTGTGGTAGTAATCAATAACTGATTAACCACTGAAGTGAAGGAAATGTAGTTGACATTTTTCCACTTACTGATGAAGCCATTTTAACCACTGGTGCATAATTTATGCCACAAAATTATGTCCATTAAATAATGGATTTGAAGAATAGATAAATTAAACACCGAGTGATTCACCAGTTGGCTCAACAAACACAATAAGTATTAAACACTAATCTACTAAACTTAAAATGTGTGATGTCTAGATAAAAATGGTATCCGCAGATACTAAATATTAAATGACTTGAATATAATCTGGGGTGCAAGAAAAAACTTTTTGGGACATTTCTAGTTTGAAAAGTGTGTTGGCTGACATCATCAAAATGACAACATTTATCAGAGCCAGAGTCTTAGCTGTATTACTGTGGTGTCAGCACTAGAACTGCTTGTGAAAAACAGACTGAGAGTGAGCGCTTTCATCAGTGCTTCAGTGACTTATGTGCAGGACAGAATAAACATTACAGTCAGAGTTGAGTGTTCACACTGTTAGATTTTCTTCCAATAAGTACGTTCAGTTCAGTTTGGCCTGAAAACTTCTATCTCTCGGCAGTGAGAGCAAAGCTAATGTTCTGTAGTTTTATTTTTTGTTGTTGTCTGCATTTCTATAAAACACGTACAGTGAAAGGAGTTGTGTGTTACAGTTGGTGATGTTGTGTGTTGCTTCTCTACTTCCAGGACTCATCTCAGGGCAACTCAATCTTCCAGATCAACATGATCAAGTACATTAAGGAAAAGTATCCCAGCCTGCAGGTCATTGGAGGGAATGGTACATGCACTCATCTTTACTTTGACATCAAGATGCACAGATTAACCAGTTAAAATATTTTCTTTAATCCCATCCTAAGTAGCAGTTGTGGAGAACTATATAATAGATACTGTTTGTACAGTTGCACTTGTCAGACTGACCAGTTAGTGATTCATTAAAATCATAAGCATGCATCTCTCATACTCACCACTGGGAGTTACTGAGTGTCCAAACAACTGCCTGTGCTTCCCTGAAGCTTTCGACTCAATTGTTGCTGAACAGGTTGTTTGCAGAAAATACTGCAGTTCTGGAGCTCTAACCTCCTCTCTGTGTCCCAGTGGTGACTGCAGCTCAGGCGAAGAACCTGATCGATGCCGGAGCAGATGCGCTGAGAGTGGGGATGGGCAGCGGCTCCATCTGCATCACACAGGAAGGTGAGCGTCAGACCAAACGCTGCACACCTCATCCTCATCCACAAAACATCTCCGAGCCAATCTGGAGCCTTCAGTCTGGTTGTTGTAGCTGCTGTTCATGGAGGGGACATGAGTGAACAATCATGGTGGAGGTAGATGCAGTGTTTTTATTTGGTCAAACTATTTGAATGACAGAATCGGGGATGCTTAGTTTGGTTTGCTTCACTGATGCTAATGCTGGGACTGAATAACGAGACAGCAGCCCAATAATGTCACAATAATTGTTCTATCCTCTTGTAGTGGATCTTATTGGAGGACAGCTGTTTCTGCATCTAGAATACCTTTTGAGACTCCTAAAACTCGCGTAGTTTGTCTTTGTTTTTCGTGTTGCCTTCAGGAGCAATTATTGTTGATATTTCCGATCCTGTAAATCTGCCTCTCTAAGGTTGTGAAAAACTGTAAGCTGTAGGGGTTGACCGATATGGGTTTTTTCCAATATGCTCTTTAGTATTCAAGGAAACTGGTAATGCAAGTTTTCTGAACTTATCTGCAGAAAAAAATTAAATCTTGAGGTCCAAATTTAGAATTACACAACCTCTAACGCAAAACTTAAATATTCCTGTTACGACCAGCTCGCTGGGGTAAAGGGCAGTAACATAAAACCCCGATGTTGTGAGGTGTTTGAAAGTTGTTTATTAAAAAAAGTTAAGATTTAACAATAGACACAAAAGTGAGGCAACTAAAGACTAAATGAGTGCTGTGAGAACGAGAACAAAGGGAGACTCTAACCTAGAGTTCAAAGATTACCGCAATACAGAGGAATAGAAAAAAAACCAAAACAATCTAACTAATCCAATCTAATAACAGAAATACGATGCTAACAGCACTCAGTCAC
>NW_007578971.1:0-11066 GCF_000690725.1 Stegastes partitus | reverse complement strand
TTATTATTATAGTAGTACTGTGAGTGGAGCATTGTTCAGTGACTATAGATAGAGAGAAGCATCTGCAAATTATTTTATCTTGAAAAATAAATAAATATATTTTACAATTATTATTTTTTAGAATATTCGATATTGTACGATATTCAATAATTACATTGCTATTGACAAAAATAAATAACATTTACAATTAATTGTCAACAAATCATTTTTAAAATAAATTTCTTTTATCTGCAATTTGGAAAGAAAAAAAACAATGACACAGATAATATTGGATCCAAGAATCGGTCAACCTCTAGTGAGGTACGTCTTTGTGGGTTGAGTTTGTATTTGATATTTTCCTTCAGGAATGTCTGCTGCTACGTTCACCTGGTAGAACTGTTTGATTTTTCTCTTTAGACGTAAAGTTGTGGATTAAATTGGGCAGTTATTGTTGTTGTCAGCTTGTAACATGAACTTGTTCTGGTTTGAGTTCTGGATCTAAATTGTCCCTGGGATGAACCTCGTTGTGCTTTGTGGTGGTGAAGACTGATATTGTTTGGTTGCTTCCTGCCTCTGACCGTAGTCGTCTCCTCACCTTGATTCCTTCAATTCATTCGTTGTTCTTGTGCATTTTCTTTTGCTTATCGTTTTCTTCATTTCTCCGTGTGTCATCTCCATCTGGTTGTCTTTCTACCTGCCTCCTTCCCTCCTTTCTCTTCTCTCACCTCGGTGTTTTGTATGATGTGTGTGTGTGTTTGTGTGTTGTGTGTTTGTGTGTCCACGTCCAGCTCCCCTCAGTGTGCCACCAGCTATAAAGCTCCACAGCCCCAAAACCCCAACCACTGTTACGGGATACTCCAGTAAGTCGTTGTGCTGGGCTCCGATTGGCTTCACTGTCACAGTGTCCTCGTCCCTCCTCCCCATTCACAGTCTGCTGCATTGAATCAGTAACAGCTTTGCATCTGTAGCCGTAGAAGGTTCTGAGAGCTGGCCTTTGGGGTTTTGGGGTTTTGCTTGTTCCTGCGTCCACACTAATCTGTCCATCACCCCGAGTGAGTGTTGCTCTTCCTCCATCCACTTTACTGACCGTTTGGTTTCTGGCTCTGATGGTGTCGTCAGACTGACACACGATACCTTTTTGTTTTTTGTTGTTTACAGTAGGGCTGACCCGAATTTCTACAAATTTGATAGTAGTTGGCGTCAAAATCGGTATTTTAATCTTTACATTTTTTCAGTTGCCAATTTATAATATGGCTTGATGGTATAGCAGAACATTTTTAATTAGCTGTTGTTACTAAAGTACAGCAGACAAAAGTTTATTGCACAATATACCCTCTAAACCCCAAAACACGCCAGTGGGTTTGAAAAGCATGTTGTCTTGGAAAGCAATAATCTAAATAACAATATATGTCAGAGTTAGTAACTGTAAAGGCAGAAAGAACTGTTGGATTTCAAGTTTGTGTTGGAATAATTCACCTAAAATCGTGATATTTCATCAAAATCACTTTATTCTGTGTGCGGAATTTTAAAAGATCACCAATAACTAACTATTTGCACTAACTAGATCCAGTAAAAAAAACAAAATTAAAAAAAAATCTTAACTTCTCGTCACAAATGTGAAGTCATTATAAACTTGGTTGAGACCAACAGTCACATGCCAAAAATTCAAAGACATTTTGGCCCAACTGCAGGCTGTGGTGACAGAGCAGATAGGATTAAAAGTCTGTGCAGAGTCGCCATTTTTTCCATTTCTTTTTTGGTGACACCTGTCGGCACTTGGAAAAAATGTTGTACATGCTGATTCCAGGTATTTTCTCTTCTTGTAAAATAGATATTCAAAGAAATCTAAGTTTTCTTTTTAAGTGTTTATGACAGTATAACTTTCCAAAAGGCGTTTCTAGTCGACCTAATTCCAACCATGGTTGTTCTCTTTCTCTAAAAGTCCCGGCATTTTAAATTGCAGTGAAAACGGAGCCCATGGTGAGTAAAGAAGTGCCCTCTGAACCCTGAACTCTGTACTGCTTAGGCATTTGGAGGTGGCCGCTTTATTTATCAGTGCACCAGTTAATAATTTTAATGTTAACACAACAATGAAAAACATACAAATGCACAAACTTATTTACACATAAATACAAATTAAGATAATGGAAAGATCTCATATTGATAAAAATCGAAGGAAGAAGGCCAGTAAAATTCAATTCGATTTTATTTGTGTAGCGCATATTTACAACAACAAGTCACCTCATAGCGCTTAACAAAGGCAGAAACACCCAACAGTCCAAAACATTTGGATTCCCTATAAGCTTCAGCAGTCCGCAAGCAGTCCGCAACAGTGGGGAAAAAACACCTCCGACAGAACCAGGCTCAGGGAGGGACGGCCATCTGCAACACACAACACAGAGGTGCACGAGGACGGATCAAGCAGCTGTGCTGTGCTGAGGTTAAGGTTCAAAGTCGTTACCCGGACCAGGTGTCACTGGACCTCGTGTGGACCCAAAGTCCATGAGCACGAGAGTCCCAAGAATTGGTGCGCGTCGCTGGGACCACTAGAGCCACGGGGAGAACACACAACCAAGCTTAGTGTTTTCTTTTTGTACTTTCATGGTGGTTTAAATCAAATCAAATTAATGCATTTCAGTGAAACTAAACTTTTTTTTATTGCAAGTGACGACGTGTCTTTCGTGGCTACGTGCTGCCCTATTATGTATGAACAGCCACAAAATAAGGACAAAGTAGCCCAACATCATTCAGTACACATCAGAACTAATTAGTATTTTTTTCTAGGGCATTTAATCTGAGCTCATCACAGCTCTCATTTAACTTTACCGGCACAGACACTGGGACAGGAGCATGTATGTGGTTCCTAGTTTCACCTACATGAGCAGGATTTTGTAAGAGTCGAAATATGCAATGACGACCCTCAAAAAGTCAAGCGCGAGACACCACAATAACGCCACTGTAGGTGCGTTGAAGCTTCTAGTATTCACTGATAATTCCCCCTGAAGCTTTAAAACCACCAACACGGTATTCGGGACAGCCCTAGTTTCTAGATACCAGTGGTCAGACAGTGTTTAAAGCCCCCACCCAACCATCATTTGTGCCTTTAAACCACAGCTCTCATCCATTTCTAACACATTCCTAACACTGGAATGACTGAACAGGTTGCTCAGTGACATCCACAGGGTGTCTCTGTTCAGCACATGTGCTCCTTTTCGTTTATTTCAGATCATAATCGATCATCACCGTCACCTGTACGAAGCTGATTTTTAAAAAAAACCAAAAAAAAGCGTGGCCATGTTTAGATTTGTATTTTTTTTGCATCTGCATTTGGAAACCTGACTTTCCTTTGTAGCATGGCTCTACCGGCTGTACCTTTGCTCACCTGCTGTGTGGCGTCTGAGCAGCATCAGGCCTGAGATGAGATATTTGTTTGATTTTAAATCTGCCAAGACAGATCAGTAAAAAATCATGAATTTGTAACCTGAGCATATCGGGCTGCACACTTTATGATGACTGATATTGTACCGCTGTAAATAAAGCAAAGTTAGCAGCACTCTGACCTGCAGCAGGTATGTTGTTTGTATCGTATATTGGCTTCTTATGATTATTTGTTTAACTCGTGGTGGACGTGGAGGATATTTAGGAGGACGAGTCTGGAAATCACCTTGCAGCCCTGAGTTCTTGGGAAACAAGTTTAGTGGTTTTAAAAACAGGAATTGGGACGTTTCTCTTGACGGGATGTTTACGTTTGGCACTTTTATTTCTGTCTCTCACCTGATAACGTGAAAGATAATTGCTTGAAATCTTTCACACACAAAAAGAAAAAACAAAACAAGCAGTTGAAACCAGTCGACCAGCTTTGTTCAGCTCAACAGAGGCAGCATGTGTTCGTTATGTGAGCTGGGTTTGGAGTCTTAGATCAGTGTGGGATTTGTCTGCTGATGTGACAAGTTTAACTTCCTTATTCTCACTTTTTAACAAGCGTAACCGAAAGAGACCCACGTTCCCAGCCTGTCTGCTCATTCACCGCTCATTCAGAAACATCACTTCCTGGGACGTTGAACAATGCATGCCTGTCAACAACTGGGCTGATTTTGATCAACTTATCAGCCAGCTGAGCAGCCTGTAGACTGTAAACATGCACCATATCAAAGAAAAACTAGCTGCTAGAGATGGAGCAGCTGTATTTTGCCGCCTTTGTTGGGTATTTTTCTGACCAGACAGTCATAATGAGACTAGAAACGTGTCGAGATTAACTTCTTCATCTGCACACATTTCCACACGTTATATCATCCTGCTGTCTGTCTCTCTCCATCAGTGCTGGCATGTGGCAGACCCCAGGCCACGGCTGTGTATAAAGTTTCGGAGTACGCCAGGCGTTTCGGTGTGCCGGTCATCGCTGACGGCGGCATCCAGACCGTCGGACACATCGCCAAAGCCCTGGCCCTGGGAGCATCCACAGGTACGCACGGAGGTTCAGCTTATAATGTAAAATAAAAACATGTCTGGATTTATGTCGCTCAAATGCATTTTTTTTCAACAGTTATTTTCAACAAACATAAAAGAAAAAAAACTCCAAAAAACAGTGAACTTCTCTCCCAAACAAACGAATCTTAATTCATGTTCGTTATCCTAAGTCGGTCTTCGATGTTTATACTCTACAAAGTCTGCATGGTTTACAGCAAGCAGGTCTTCTACATAGTTCATTAATAGTCCCCAAACTACTTCCTCATATGTTTATCTTTCCATATAAAAGTTATTTTTGTAGTAGAAGGTTTGACATCATTTGTTTGATCCACTGTGGAATATGTTGATTTTTTTCTCCCCCTAAGAACAGAGTCATCATCTTTTTGGCATTTAGAGCTTAAATACAGTTTTACTTTTTTGCTGTCGTCATCTGCAGCGTTACAGAAAGGATTATAATTGAAATGGTAGATTTTCAGATTTGGATTATGCTTTTTATGTCCTTTGTGTGAAACCAGATTACATCCCAAAAAAAGAAAAGGATAAAATATTTTTAACTTTCATTTAACCCTCTGAACCCCGGGCACTTTCTGGGTTGTTTTGCTCACTGTGGGTTCATTTTTTCACTGCAACATTAAGTCCTGCTCCTCTATAGAAACAGTACAACCATGACTACAAGTAGAAAGCACTTCAAAATCCTGAAATCAACGCGGATGTGCCATAAAGTTGAATTTCTTTACAAAAAATGAAAAAACTAAATACAAAACTGGAAGCAATGGTAGCTGTAAGCACAATGGACGCTTTTCATTCCTTTCTATATTTTGTTTTCATACGTGTCTCCTCTCCACTCTGTAAACATCCTGCTTTTCATCCAAAAGGTCCCTCAGTCTTTGTCATGTAGCTGTTAGTTGCAGCTGAGTCATGAATGACTTCTAAGTTGTGCTGAGGAGCGCAGAAATGTAGGTTATTAACAAATCTGATAACTGCATGGGTTCAATTTTGGCAAGTTTTTGAATGAGGCCTGTACAATGAAGCTTTATGTTAGTTCATACGGGCGGCTGTGGCTCAGGTGGTAGAGCGGGTTGTTGTCTGATCAGGAGGTTGGTGGTTCGATCCCCCGCCCGTCCACAAGTTGCTCCCAATGGCAGGCAGCACCTTGCATGGTAGCTCTGTCACCATAAGTGTATGAGTGTATGAATTTATGAATACGGGTGAATGAGAAACACATTGTAAAGCGCTTTGGATGAAATACAGACACAGAGTCAGGGCGTCACTTTCTGTCCAATCATTCACTGCTTCAGTCCAGCCCACTCACTGAGCTGCTTTATAACTGTGGCGACGTTCATTCATTCATTCTGCTGCTCCACGCTCATCACATCGCTGCTACACCAACCTCTACAGATCGACAAATCTCCTCCTCCTAAAAGTCAGATTTAATAACTTTCTCATCAAGTTTGTCATCTTGCTGTACATACACAGTAGTACAGCCGAGATGAGAGAGCATTTCTTCAGGATCCAATAGCTTAGAGCAATTTAAATAGAGAAGTGTTTGAATATCTGGATCAGCAGTTCAGCACTGATGCAATATGATGCATGTCATTCCAAATAAATGAGTAAATGTGACAAAGGTTCCTGTCTGAAGTGCAGTGATTGTGATGGAATGACAGTTCAAGGACTGTCAGAAGATTGAAAATTTACTCTTTCTGGCTCTGATAAATAGATTTTTTTAAAAAGCTAACATGCCGTTTAAACCTCCTGTTGGATTAAACCTTCCACTGGATGTCACATAGATCCATCATTCTAACTTCTCTCCTCTATCTTGTGTGTTCAGTGATGATGGGCTCTCTGCTGGCTGCCACCAGTGAAGCTCCCGGTGAATACTTCTTCTCTGACGGCATCAGGCTGAAGAAATACCGCGGCATGGGCTCCCTGGACGCCATGGACAAAAACCTGGGCTCCCAGACCAGATACTTCAGGTGCAGAAACACGATCATACAAGGAAGTCACTGTTACTGCCCCAAAAAGCATAAAAGGAGGCTGTTCACGTAGTTAGACGTATTACGTTGTCAGTTTTCCCCAGCAGACGTTGCTTCTTCCTCATTTAATTTTCAGTGGTTTCCAGCGGCTGTCTTGTGGTGGCCGACAATGATGAGTCTGTTAGAAAAACACAGAACAGCAGCTGGGTTTTCTAAACTATTTGCAAGAAGATAAGAGTGTTCATACAGCAAACTGTCTGATTTATTCACCTTACAACTGAGCAGATATTGATCCACTGGGTGGCAGTAGACGGGCTGCTCAAGTGTCTCTGTGCCACCACTGGACTCACTCTTTCCTCCCTCCTCTCCCCTCACAGTGAGAGCGATAAGATCAAAGTGGCTCAGGGTGTTTCGGGAGCAGTGCAGGACAAAGGCTCCATCCACAAGTTCGTTCCCTACCTGCTCGCCGGCATTCAGCACTCCTGCCAGGACATCGGAGCCAAAAGCCTCACCCAGCTCAGGTACACAAACACACCATTATCTGTCAGCGCAACCCTGCAATTTACTGAGCAGGCTACAGGCTACGTAAACAAACAAAGATGGATGTGGCAATGAGTAGACACACACTAGTATAATAGACGAGGCTTTATCTGGCATTAGCAGCAGTTGTTAGACAAATCACAGGAGAGCATAAATATTATGGGTCTGAAGAGCTTCTTTTTTTTTTTTTTTTTTTTTAAGTTTGATGCACATGACAGGCTGAGAAGTCTGCCGCTATTGCTCTTTAATATTTAACCATCTGAGCCCTAAAACACGACTTGAAAAAAAAAACAAATGCCAAAATTACACCATTTTTATCACAGGGGGAAAAAAAGGTAAAAATAAAAAAACGGGTGTTAAATTTTCAAAGTACTGATGCATCCTTGAATTATTCGTTTGTGACTTGCCATCCATAGAATAAACTATCCAAATCGGAGCTTTAAAATCTTGACATTTCATCAAAAACTGTTCATTCTACAGGTCTATTTTAACCCTCCTGTTATCTTTGGGGTCAATGTGACCCCATTCAATGTTTCACATCTCTAAATAAGTCTTTGACATCATTTTTTCACTTTTATTTAAAAGGCTATTTCCAAGAAACTTGGATAAAACTGCATTATGATATTTTCTGGAGGTTTAAATTGCTGGGGCCAAGTTGAATCCAAGGATAAAAGATGTCAGTAAATTGAAGGTAATAGGAGGGTTAAAGCTCCCATATTGTTCAGCTCCTCAATGAAAGACTCACGTGTGACCAGATCGTGTTAAAATGCTGCTCAGATGGTTGATTTCACCAGGACTGTAAAACACCTGGTTTCAGCCGTTTTAGCTGCTTCAGTGTCTGGATCTTTACATGCAGTCCGCTGCATCTTTAACATTTTTGTCCCCTAATATCCTCAAAGGGTCGTAAATTATGAATCGACCACTACAAAAAAACAAACAATGCACCAAAATCAGTTCTATTACTAATCTGATGTATATGTAGGCCCGATGTTTGAAAAAAGTCCCCAGCCCTCCAACATTTATTATTTGGAAAAGAACTCATTTTATCAATTTTTCTTTTCATAAAAATAGTGACATCATGTAATCAAATGGGCATTTAAAGGGTTAAATGAATAAAAAAAATATATGAATGTTTGGTATTTTTGATTAGAGCAGAAGGTGATTAAAAGCTTTGAGCAAAAAAAAAGTAGAAAAAAATATTAATCTGTTTTGTTTTTACAGCAGTTTTTGGGCGAGGACATTTTTGTCCTCTAATATCCTCAAAGGGTAGTAAATTTGCCCCCGGTGTATTGTTAACCTAGAAAAAAATTTGAATTTTATGATTTTTCATGAGAAAAACCCTCCTACAAAAACTCGTTTCATTCGGAGTAACACAAAAAAAGTTCTGGCCAAAAGTTGAGCAAAAAAATCATCTGAAAGGACAAAAATGTCCTCGATATCCCCTGAGGGTTAAGATAGTCTGCTGCACTGTTTACTGCACTAATTATCATTTAATAACTTCATATTGTGTAATTTGTAGTTTCCTACATCCAAATCCGGTTCAGATTGTATATTTTTTTTAGCCTGTTATGTGTTTAAATTGTATATTTTATAGCTTATTGTGTTTATTTTAAATATTTTTTCGTATGTATGTGTTGTTTTTTGTAAAATGAGGGTTCGATTGAAACGCAGTTTTAGTTCTCTGTGAGTACACGTGTAGCAGAACTGACAATAAAGTGACTTTGACTTTCCTAAACCCGTTCAGGAAGAAAACTCTGCAAAAACAGCTCAATGTGAATGACAGAGCAGGACTTTCTAACTTCCTCCAACAGACGAACACACTGAACAGATTAGTGTGGAGTGTGTACGTGGGATTCAGCCTCAGTCTTACTACTTTGGTCTTTTCTTCTCCTTCCTCCTTTCAGAGCCATGATGTACTCCGGAGATCTGAAATTTGAAAAGAGAACAACGTCGGCCCAGATGGAGGGCGGAGTCCACAGCCTGCACAGGTACGTCCATACTGTTTATTCTCGCCCCCCCAGCAGCTTTTTAACTTTGCCTCGTTTCATAGTTCATTGTCCTAAAATTTCTCAGTTTCACGTCTTGCCACAAGCACACAAACCTTCGGTTAAACTTCCTCTTTAGTCGCCTCCATTCTGGCTGCTGCTGCGTCTGTCTTAACAGGAAACCTCAGAGCGTCATGGATGGTCGTGTGATCTTCTCCTCTCTTCTTTCTCCCACAGTTATGAGAAACGTCTCTTTTGAGCCTTCGGGAGGAGAATCCCCTCCAACAGACATATTATGCAAACACACACTACTCGCCAGACCTGCTTACAGTCAGACTCTACACACGCACAACTTACCCGTCATAAAAGATTAGCGTGTAAAGATCAACGCACCACACTTCAGCGGATCCATCAGTCTTCCTGCCATCTATGCATCGTCTGTGTTTAGTGTAGAGGTGTGTGTGAGTGTGTGTGTGTGTGTGTGACGGAGAGGAATCGAGCATTTGTCAATCAGTGCACGTGTGATTGAGTCAAATGTGGAATCTTCATGTCGTCTTCAAACGTCTCCGTTCAACTGCTGTGTTCATTTTAAAGCAAAAAAGTCGTCCAAGAATAAAGCTTCTGTGTTTTTCCACAAGCTGCTGTCTTTTGTTTTTATTTTTTATTAATCGTAGAACTTTTAAATGAATTTATGATGCTGTGAAAAATGTGTTTATGTAGTTCATAGAACAACATAGAGGTAATTTGTCAGCCGCGTGTTCTTACTTCTGGATTCTCAAATTACCTGGAAGGAGGACGAGACGACGTGCTGCAGCTTGTAGCGCCGACCGACTAACTGGGCCGACTGTGATTCATCCGATGTAGGAAAGCAGAAGAGAAGATTTTATTAAACTGGAAGTTTCGAAGGAGATGTGACTAATTTCCACGTAAAAGCAACCTTTGCTTTACGTACGGATAAAATACATGAGTCACGTAATACCAGCTCACCTCACCCTCCCAGTTCATTATGTAAACTGGAGAATGTCTCATTCTTTATTGTCTAAAAGGTGATTATTGTGTTTTATCATTGAGTTCATCGTGGGTGGCTGCTAATAATTTAAAGTTGCCGCATTATTTAATCATTTATGTAAATAGTTCGAATAATGTCAATAATTTTCTGGCCTTTTTAATGCTGAAATTTAACAAAAACACCTGGAATCTTCATAAAAGTTGAATTTGTGGCAGAACTGTTGGATTAGATTTCACAGGTGTCCGTAATAAAATGTCCAGACAAGGTCGTTACCGCACAAAGACAAAACTCTGAAACCGATGAAACAAAACCACTGAATGTACAGTCGTCCTCACATTTCTTCACACTCTTCCAATAAAGAAAAAGTAAAATTCACAGCAGTCACTCAAACAACTAGAAACTGAAAAAAGTAAGAATAACTAAAAATTTGCTAAATTCTAATTTAGTGAAATAAGTCGTTGCTTTTGAATTGTGGTTGAAAAGAATAATTAAAAAACAAAAAACTCTCCTGGAAAAATTAGAGCACGTTGTCAATGAGCAGTGAAATCAAAATATAAAAACAGTTGATTGCAGTGATTGGCTCAAAGGGTTGTTCAGCTAAATATTAGTTTACAGGAGTTTCATAAAATTTGAATTATTACTTTTGTCAGTTTCAACGTATGTTTAATGGGAGGATATGAATACGTTTGTAAAGAGTTTGAAAAATGTGCTATTTTAAAAATATATATTGACAAAGGAGTAATGGAGCAGCTCAGATTTTTTAAAAATACAACAAGTATGTTAATTTTTTTAAATAGATTTTTATATATTGATTCATATATTATTGTTCTCTGAAATGAATACCAACACTTTTCAATAAGTACTTTAAAATATACAAAATACCTTAAAAAGTGGGGTTTTAACTCCAAAAGCTAATTTGACAAGATCTCTTTTATGCCAATGAACTTCTAGATATGACAGTTCTATTCATTATTAGTACTAGTTTGATGTAAAAACATCCAGCAGCACCTGTTTAGTTGTGAATGATCGCTTGGATTTGTGGATGTTCAGAACAAGTTTCAGCCCAGTCTGGTGAACAATAAGCGACTGGTGAGGCTGAGAAGGAGTCACGAA